>NW_027582967.1:0-2788 GCF_028453695.1 Augochlora pura
CTTGATATTCAGCTTATTGCTCAAAGAAGTTAAATGTATTAATTCTTCGATGCCGGGAGGGAATAAAAGGTGAATTGAAGTGGTAGACTGAATAGAACTAACGTGAAAATATATTCTAAGAAACAAGATACAAACTGACTTATTACTCACTTTAAACTAACGACTAAGAATAAGAAATAGAAACGCAAGATATAGAATCGCAATGATGTCCACCCCACGATGTCCATCGATATTTTCTCGAATGCGGCGCCGGGTGTGTCGGTTATCGTCATGGACAGTCTTGTTTTTACTCTAGTTAATTTTTTCTGTTGGCAGGATAGGCATGCATTTACGTAATCTTGTACGTTGCGTTTTAATGTAGGCCAAAATATTTCTCACGAATACGGCGATATGTTTTCGTGATACCTTTATGGCCAGCAAAGGATGAGGTGTGATTTTCAGAGACAATAGCGGCGCGTTGGTCGGTAGGAGGTATGGTTATATCGTTACTACAGGTAAAGATTTGCGTGTCGGTCGTCGTGAAAAGGTCTAAAAGTATTTTGTACATGTTTGTCCAGGTCATATTGTCTATAGATGTTTTAGAAATGCTAAATGAGTCTAATTGTAATTCCGTTGTCACGTCGAGTAAAGATTTTAGTGCTTCTAGAACGTCTTCGTAAGAGGCCGTGTGGTGTTCGGAAAATTTAATCGGAAGTAGGATAATTTTTTTGTTGCCTGAATTTAATACTTTCGCCCGGAATAGGGTAAGGTCTTTTAATGGTGGAATTTTACCTGAGGCAAAAAGGTCTGTTGCTCCTGTATCTATTGGTTTGCCATTCATTGTGATGAAAGCTGCTAAGTTATCGTTTCGCATAATTAGTCTGTCGCGTGTTTGTATGAATGTCCGTCTCGTCGGAGCTGAAGAGGTGTCGAAGTGTTCGAAAATGACCTCGTCGTCGTTGTCAGAGTCTGTCGATGTGTTCGGGCTCGCGGTTATGTTCCTGTCAGTAGGCGTGTCCACGGATATCGTTGGCGAACGGGGTTCCGGCGGTGATACGGGGTTGGGAGAAGATGGCGGCAAGGTTCTCGGAGAATAGCGGGAGGTCGACGGGGAGGAGCTAGAAGGAGGTTGATAAGATGGCGGGCGTCGGCCCAGGATTGGAGAGGGAATTTCGGGGGGTGTTCGTGGACGTCTAATGCCGTCAAACATTCCCGAGGAATCGGAGGATAGTGGAAGGGCGGAGATGGGATTGCGCGAAAGTGCGTCTGCGTTTAAGTTTGTTTTTCCGGTTTTGTATGTGATGCGGTAGTCGAAGTCGGCCAATTTCAGGCGCCAACGGAGTAATCTCGAGGTCGGATCCTTGACGGAATTCATCCAGACCAGTGGTTGGTGGTCCCTGATCAAATTGAATTTGTGGCCGTAAATATACGGGCGGAAATATTGTGTACAGTAGATAATGGCCAAGCATTCTTTCTCAATGGTTGAATAATTAAGCTCGGCACCGTGAAGCAGTCTCGAGGCGTACGCGATGGGGCGGTCTTTTCCCGGTTCGTCCTGACTGAGGATACCTCCGATTGCGTAACCGGACACATCGGTCGTGATATTGAATTCTTTAGCGAAATCGGGATACTGGAGTAATGGCCCGTAGTCAATATTTCCCGCAGCGTGCAGAAGGCGTTTTCCTGCTGCTGCGTCCACACGAATTTGGCATCTTTTTTTTAAGAGAGTAGTGAGCGGTTTCGCGAGTTGTGAAAAATTTTTAATGAAGCGGCGATAGTAGCCCGAGAGCCCAAGGAATTCGCGGAGCGATTTTACGTTTTTCGGCCTCGGAAACTCTTTAACGGCCGCGACCTTTTGTGGGCACGGCTTGACAACGTCTTCCCCGATTATGTGTCCGAGGTACGCTACCTCGCGATGTAGAAATCCGCACTTGGACGGCTGTAATTTAAGATTAGCGTCTCGCAATCTTTCGGCTAATTTATTGAACTTGGACCGGTGCTCGGCCAGGCTTCGAGAATAAATAACTATATCGTCTAGATATACGAAGAGCTCTGTCCCTTGGAGCCCTGATAAAATATTGTCCATCAATCGTTGGAAAGTTGCGGGCGCGTTGCGGAGGCCGAAAGGCATTCTTTTAAACTCATAGTGCCCGTACGGCGTTGAGAAGGCTGTTTTCGCGGCATCGTCGGGTTCCATTCCGATCTGGTGGAACCCGCTAGCTAAATCGAACACGCTAAAGTATTTTGCGCCTCCCAATTGATCTAAGATTTCGAGTATGCTGGGTAACGGGTAAGCGTCGGAATGGATTTTTCGTTAAGAGCTCTAAAGTCGATCACCATCCGCCACTTTTTGTTTCCGTCGGCGTCGGCTTTCTTTGGGACTATCCACAACGGGCTATTGTACGGCGATTTAGAAGGGGCCACGATATTTTGTTCGAGCAATTCCTTCATCTGCCGGTTTATCTCGTCCTTGTGGATAGGTGGATATCGATATTGCTTAACATGTACCGGGATTTCATCGGTCGTTATGATTTTATGATTTACGGAATTGGTTTTTCCTAAGGGCTCGCCCGGGAGATGAAAGATGTCTTGATATTCGCGGATAATGTGGTCGACGTGAGATTTTTCTTCAGCGCTAAGATGGTCCGTGCTTATTATGCCAGATATCTCGTCGCATCGAGATGCAGAGGAATTAGAAGAGTGATTTCGAGAGATAGAATGAATTGAGTTTGATTCGTTGTCGAGCGGCGTTGCGTATTTCGAAACGATCTCTACCTCCCTTAACTCCATGGTGGGCGTCGGGATATCG
>NW_027582968.1:0-2787 GCF_028453695.1 Augochlora pura
AAATAATTATCATGCGGGTTTCATCTCACAGTAATATACATGGAAATGAACTAACAGATATGTTAACAAAAGATGTCGTCTTACAATGACAGAATTATTTGGATTAAATTACAAATGTTCTACAGAACGACATCATTTATTATAAAAAATATTCATGAGTTATTAGACAATTTTTGGAGAAATAGTGGTATGGCGAATGACATAGGTTACACAATTTTATACAGTTTTATAATATTTTATATTTATTTTTGATATTTACAATTCCAATCTTTCAATATATCATTTTTGGTAAAATTAAAAATAACTCAGAATTCTATATGTAATTATGATCATCCAACTCGAGGTATTGATTATATCTTCTGGAATTATTCCTACAATAATAAAACCAGCTTTTCTTATTTATAATTTCCTTTTAGAATCAGACATTGATGTTCTAAGAATGATTGACAATTTTTGGATTAATATTTCTCAAAGTGTACGATTTTGTTCGCTATAATAAAATCTATAATACAATTCTATATTATCTTCTCTTGTTACTATGTATGCATATAACTACTTAATAATAGAAAAAACATTCAAATTAAATATTGTGTCATTCTATTCATCTGTACATATATTTTTATTCTCTTATCTTACATATTACATTTCACATATTATCAAGTCCTAACCGACAAATAGGAAATTATATTTTTATATCAATGACCCCATAAAGAGTTCTTAATTTATATAAAAAAAAACATGTAATTTAGAAACAAAATTAAATAGATATATCCTGATTCTCTTATCTTTTATATTACATTTCATATACTATTGATATCTAACCTACAAATAAGAAACTATATTTCTCTATATATCCATAATCTTGTAAACGGTCTCTTAACTTACATAAAAAGAAACATTAAAATTAGAAGCATATAAATCAAAAACCAAATTAAATAAATATATATTGATTCTCTTATCTTTTACATTACATTCCACATATTATCCACTTCTAACCTATAAACAAAAAATTATATTTCCATATCAATTACTGATGCGCTTAGACTAAAGTTGTATTTTCTTCGAAAAAAGAAAAAAAGGAAAAACTAAAATCTAGGACAGCGAGTTATCTCACCAGCGCAGCCACCTCTCCGTGAATTACCCTAACTCGGAAGCGAGCAAGTGGAAATGTGGCCTAATAGAAACGTAACTCTCTCACGGGCAGCGTTCGTGAAACATCTTCTCCAGCCGGCAAAAAGTGCGGAACAGCGGGAACAGTTTTCAGCGCCGCAACAGGCGAAATTAAAGGGGAGGTCCGCGTTCTGGCCGAGCTAGGGGTCACCGTCGAGGGGTGGCGAAACGAGGGCAGCACGAGAAGCAGAAGCGGGACGAACGACGGTGCGGTGGGATGGTTCGCAGGAAAGTTTGCTGAAAAATGCCGGGAGATTGTTCTGGCGGGCCCGGCCGCAAACATTCTGCTTCTCCTCCTCCCGCTTCTTCCGCTTGTTCCTCGCTCTTTGGAAGCGGTGGCGAGCCTCAGCGCCACCGGCGAAGCGCGCGCGGACGTCCACGGGGCGACATCCGGCGTCGGCGGTGCCCTGAAAAATTCCGGGCTCCTTCGGAAATAGCGTTCGCCCCTCGGCGAATTCCGCCGCCATTATAGCCCGGCTCCCCGCGACGTGTCGCGGTCGAATCGGCGGAAACTTTCTTAGCCGGGGTGTTATCGAGTTCAAGGCGGTTCGCCGGGGGAGGGGGTGGCCGGGACCGCGCGCGCGGACGGGGGGAGGCGGGCGGCGTTCGCCCGAACCCGTTGAACGATTTTCCGCTGAAACCGTGGTTCGGCCCCGGCCTCTCTGCTGAGCGATGTAGTTTCGTTCGCGATTTATTTTCCGGACGCTGTTCCGCGACACTACGCTCCACGCCGGTGAATAATTACTTCGGCGGATTTAGCGGACGCGTGTGCTTTTTTTCTTTCGTTCTCGCCTTTTTCCCTTTTTACTACCGGCCGGTTTTCGAGCTCTCTTTGACGCGCCGGGCGCACTGCGCGCAGTGCCGTGGCTGCTTACTCCTTTTTCGTTGGACTGTTCGACGATTTCTAATGCGGCTTGTAGAGGGAAATCTGTGAAACGAAATTGTAAGAAACGCTGCGGTGATTTAAGGAAATGGAACCTTGAATGAGTTGGTACGGGGGTGTTTCTCTGGTATATTGTTGTAACGGAATTACGGGCATATAATATTGTTGCATATATATATTTCACATACTTTGAGGATATTGTTTAAGGGTTGCGAGTAAGAGATTCTCGAAGAGAAAATTCGGAGAAACGAAGTTGTACAGCAAGGAAAAGATTGCAGTGTTTTGGGAAAAGTAGAAACAGTTTTTTTAATATAATGTTCTAACAGGATCGTAGATAGTATTGTTAAATATATTTTCTAGATTTTTTCAAGATATTAGTTAATAATTATACTCATTAGTATTAACTAATATCCTCGAAAAAATCGGTGAGAATAATATAGTAGACAAACTTTATTATTTAATATCGTATAACATTTAATGGATATTACTTAACACTTATATCCATGAACATTGAGTGATATTCTTACAGATTTTAGAAAATACTGCACAAGAGAAAATTTTAATAGATGAAGTTGTACTGTAAGGAAGTGATTCCAGTGTTTTGGAGAAATCGAATTTTAGTTGCATTGGTAAGGAGTGTTTATTTAGTATATTGTTCTAATAATATTACATATTTGTAATGTTTCTAACAATATACTAAAGAAACACCACTTACCAATGCAATGATAATAATG
>NW_027582969.1:0-2786 GCF_028453695.1 Augochlora pura
TTTTTGTTTTATGGAGTTAGTCGATGTGTGCACTGAACGGCTCATATCATAGCTATATCTACAGATGCATGTATAGACTGATCATAGACTATAGACTGACACATACCACAGAACCATGCACACGAAACAGTGCGCTCTGTCAATCTCCTCAATAGTTCACGATGTTATCCGCGCAGCAACTTCCTCTGCCATCACGAAGAAGAAGAAGGCGAGAGGGAGAGAGAGAGAGAGAGCCGGCCTGTGCTCCGCATAACCATTCATACACACTAAACTTTCAATTTCTCTTTCAGCCATGTTCACGCCATCTTGGGCACCGAGAACCGCGGTAAATTGTGCAACGGCCGCGATGATGCATCGAGCGACGTATGATCTGACCATGCATGTCCATACGCACGGTCCTCCCATCCTCCCTCCCCCACGATCATTGATCGTTTCGTATGCTGATCGAAGACTCGGCTTTCGCAAAAGCCCGGGTCATTATAGTCCCAGAGCAGAGAATTGGCCGAGCAGAGAGAATTCACTTTGGCGAGCTTGCACAATTCGATGGACCAAGAACCGTTCGCTTCCCTGTCTCGCGTTGCGCGATGACCGGCGAGCAGATTATTGGATTCGTAATGGTGGAAGCTGCGTAACGGCTTCCTTTGTAACTTTATTCGTCGAACAGAAAAATTGCAGCGACGAATCGATGATTCGCGTGAAAAATTCGGTGTAAAAATTATTGTACTTCCGAGTTTTCAGAAATTATTGATAATTAAAGCGTTATCTTTTCATGAAAATATTATTGCTATTCGCGAAATTTAGCGTAGGATTCTTTGATGTATTAATTAATAATATTGTTTTATTAGGTTTAGTATTTAGAATTTGGAAAAAGTTGTTAAAGGGTGAGAATTTGGAAAGAGAAATTTGTGGATTTGTATTCGATGGCTTGTGTCGAAAGATTGTACATATAAATTATAATTTATACGCTACGAAATTATAATTTATAATTTATACGCTACGAAATTATAATTTACACTTTAGATTTTACGAAATTATAATTTGTAATCTGTACTTTACGAAATTATAATGAATAATTTATACTTTACGAAATTATAATTAACACTTTACGAAACTATAATTTATATTTTATAATTTATACTTTGTTGTTTATACTTTATAGTCTACAATTTACACATTATATCGTATTGTATTTTATTATATCTGTCAAATGAAATTTCTGACAAGGATGATAACCAACGTGTTTAAGTACAGTGTGATTAACAATTTATTAGCAATACGTACATTGTTTTATATTTATATATATATATATATATATATATATATATATATACGAATTTTCATCATTTAGCTATTGATAATTGTTTGTTAAATAACGAATGTCTGCCATGCGAACGAGAATACGCGCGATGATGGAAGATTATCGGAGCAGAGAGAGAAATGTTCTCTCCGCGGATTTTCCCAGTAACCTTGATGAAATAATTCCACGGTAGGATAGGTAACGGTATGAATCGCAGCTGCAGCCGGAGTACGAGCGCACTTTTCAGCCTTGGATTAAACTCACGC
This sequence comes from Augochlora pura, assembly GCF_028453695.1. Classification (NCBI taxonomy): domain Eukaryota; kingdom Metazoa; phylum Arthropoda; class Insecta; order Hymenoptera; family Halictidae; genus Augochlora; species Augochlora pura. The sequence continues at coordinate 1,564 of NW_027582969.1, forward strand.
ACTGGCCACGGCCGCGCGGCTTATTTCTTCTGCGTTTTGCGAGGCGCAACGACGGATAAGAGGACGCGAGGCGGCGTTCCCACAAAAGTTCCACGACACACGCGGCCGCCGATTGCAATAAATATTCCGTGCGACTGCGAGCGCTAGATGCGGGAAAAATATTGGCAATTTCAACCAGGGCCGTCGACCTACAAAACGCTGCGCCCCTTTTTTTCTCAAGATAAAGATAAAAGAATAAATAAATAAAATGATAAATGAATAAATTTGAAAAGAAAGCAAAAGGGTTAAATAATTATGATGTTGAGAAAAATGTAAGTTGATAATTTGAGAGCCGAGTAGTGCAAAGTAATAAACGTTACACTGGCGTGCGATATTTACCACAAAAGTATTTCATGATAAATATTTTTTTATTAAAATAATAATAGAAGTAAAACGCGAAATATTTTCGAAGTGAACGATTGTTTAGAAGGTATTTGTTGTATAACAGTTCATGGTTTAGATTCGTGGAGACTAGTAATTATGTATTCAGTTGGTGAATAAATTATTGTTCATTAAAAATGATGTATGTTGTCGTCGGATCTCAATGGCTGTCTTTGTAAAATATTATTTTTAATATAAGATCTTGTGTTGCACAGAAAATTTACTTTGTTAATCTAATATATTTATATTTAGTATATTTATTATATTATAATATGCTTATTATATTGATTATATTATATTATACTTACGATTTATGCTTATTATATTTATTATATCTATTATATTATACCTAAATTTATTATATTTACGTTTAATATAATTATGACATGAACAAAATGATGAAAGTAGGCAATTAAATATCTATAGTATTTGAAATCAATTGAATTAATGGCTTACACTGAACTTAACAATATTTAAATTAATAAAACTTCCGGCAAAGCTTGAAATTCGACTTTGTCAATAAAAAACAAATTAAAACGTATAAAAGAAAAGGCATCATCAAAGATATTTTATTTGACCTGGAACGAAGTTTAATATATTAAATAAATTGGTCTCCGCGTTTCACAAGATCGATCTACTATCGTCAATCTCGTCGAAATGATCTTGCAAACGCGTTCAACGTTACGATAAACTCTTCTGGCAAATCCGTATTATCCTTATACAGGATTTTATTTTCGTTTGATTTACATTGTACACCGTGGGGCGCGACCCTGAACGAAAATCGAGAACCGGCGAAGTCAAGG
>NW_027582970.1:0-2786 GCF_028453695.1 Augochlora pura
TCTCACAAGGAGACTCCGGGAACACACGAACAATAACTTAAATCTATCTAGGTAGTTCCTCGTTAAATCGTCAAACTACCGTGCCGCGTCGAGTGCCGTATATTCTATACAAGAAAACTTCGCGCCTTACAACCGCGAAGCCGAGTCAATTTCGGACGACACCGCGCGCACCTTAACAGCCGTTGAACTGTAAAATGGAAAATATCATGTATTTTTTTCAATTATTTTGCAACATTTAAATTGTATACTGCAGGCTTCAAATAAAATAATGTTTAATACAAAAAAAAAGTGATTAAAGCGTACGATTTCAGTGCTGCTACGCTCGGTTTCAAATCCCGTTGGAGGCAAAGTTTTTTTTCGTAAAACACATTTATTTTTCCAATTCTATATTCAACGTCGTACGGCGATGCAGCAATCACTCCTTTAACACTTTTGTCCACCTGGTCTTGAATCGCGGTAAGACAGCCGGTCGAGGGCGTTAAATCCTTCTCGTACCAGCTCTCTTTAAAAATTGCTCTCTAATCAGCTTTCTCAAAAGGCGAAGAACGTGCTCGATGGACGATTCCTTCAACCTTTCCAGGCGACTGTCTAAACTCGAATCTGTTGCAGTCAGCTGTGCGAATGCCGTGCTATCCTGATTAGCCGGCACGCGGCGCTGACTGCCACGTATGTCTATCTCGCTTGTATCCATCACGTTGCTCTCTCTTTCTCGTGGCGGTATATTCTCACCGCTCGCGTTTTAAAATTATGAACGTGTTCTACCGGGCTTGATTTTCACCGGGCAACACTTCGTTAACTTCAACTGAAACCGGGCATTTGAGCACAGTTTTTCTATCTCCTATTATTCGCTCGCGTCGTCCTTGAAAGGCATCGCCCGGGGGTCACGCGGCACAATAGACATAGAAACTCCGTTAACCTCCGCTAAACGGCTACAATTTAAACACATTGGGTTTTCATTTTTTTTAACAATGTTGCAGGCGATCAAAAAATCTGAGAAAAATTGAGTACACGAGTCGTGATAGTACCTTGTCAGGGAATTAATGTAAAAGTTTTGGCTATTTAAGTTTTCGAGAAATCTTCAATTTTCCGATTTTTTGGGGGTTTTTCATTTTTGATAATCACAGCTTACAACTGAAAAATCTGAAAAAATTCTATAACATCCGGCTTGATGTCCAAGAGAAGCCATATTTTTTTTCAAAACTTTAGAAAGTCGCTAAAGGTGGAAAAATGCCGGAAAACCGCGATATCTAATTTACCCTGTAACTACCCTCACGGACAAGTTAGAGGGTTAAAATTTTGCACAGATGAGTTTTTATTGGTTAGCTATCGAACGGTATATGACTCATTGATAAACCTCTAAGGGCAGTTTTGACCATCTTAATCGGCCATGCCCTTTGGTGGAAGTGGAAAAATGTCTAAAATAGCGATAGGAAGAAACTCTGTGGTAGGGGATGATTTAGCAACGTTTGACAGGGATTTCCTCCAGGTCTGAATTTACCGTAAAAATAGCCGTTCGCGGAACGGTCGCGAGCTTGCCTTGGGCCTTCAGGCCTCTGTCCGCGGCGCCCTTTGGAAATCCCCGACGTTTATGATTCCAGCGTTCGCTATTGAGGCCGAAAACGAGGTATTATACACCGATAAAACATGCGTCGCGCGAAATATTAAAATTACTTGATGGTTCGGTTCCTCAAAAGTAGCCTTTTACCATTACTAGTATGGGGATTCGGTGATGAGGTTCGGAAAGGTGATGTACGCCAAGTTTCACCACACGGGAATTACGGTTGTTTATTTTGTAACTCGCGTTTACTATACAGGCAGTAGAAACTAAAGGAGCGGCGCGAATTCACGGTTGTTGCGACTGGGTGTAGACTAGACAAAAAACTGTGAGCTTCGATGCTGTTCGCTCGCCTTTTATTCTGTCCTTGCCCAAAGGACAGCTTGTCCTTTCGACAAGGACCGCGAGACGCTTAGCGCAACACGTGCTTTTCTTGGCCGCGCGCAAGCCCGATCATAAAGGTATTTACGTATACCTCTTGACGATTTATGGTGCGCTTGCGGAGAAACGGAAGAACCGTCCTCGGGAGGTTCGTAGCGGCACGGCCGCTACATCACGCCCCTCCCAGTAGTTTTGTTTGGAGAAAAACAAAAAAAAACTACGCTGACTTCTTAAAAAAAAACTAGGTGCATGTTTTTATGGCTGGCCATTTATACTATCTATGCAAATCCCGCTTGGTATCTTTCGGTAAACCTAACTCTTCTGCCCGAACGGGTTGTGAAACGCGTTGTTGTTTAAGTATGGTTGTTTGGTACAGGTGATATCGTGTGTGAGTTTGCCGTTGTATCTACAGGTGTTGTGGTGCTAGTATGTCGCGCTGTGTTATGCTCGGTAGGTGTAATATCATGTGGTATAATTATTGAATTATCGTTCGGTATCAGAATATCGTCGGACAACACATATGCTGGTTTTAACCTGTCAATGGTTACCGTCGTATGTTCACCTCTTACATCTAATACATATGTCCTTACATTTCTATCTACCACTCTATACGGTCCGTCATACGGATTTTGCAAAATCTTTTGTGACGCGTCGTTTCGGAGAAATACAAACTCTGAATCCGCTAAATCTTTATATATAAATATTTTTGGGACGCGATGTGCCTTTGTTTTCGTCGGTGCAATTTTACAAAAATGTTGTCGTAATTGCTTTACAAATACCGCCGTATCGGTGGTTGTTGGTGCTTGTGGGTAGAGTGGGATGAAATATTATGAATGACTTCTCTTTAGAT
>NW_027582971.1:0-2785 GCF_028453695.1 Augochlora pura
CCCCCCGCCGAACAAAGTACGACCGGGCCTCCCCCGTTAAACTTCTGGCAGAAAGGTCGGACCGGCGAGTTCGCACGTGACGCGGCAAGAAACCGGCGTCTTCGGGGCCGAAGTTTCCACCCCTCGTGCTGCCGTCGCGGCGGATTATCCCTCTGAACTCGGGATGAGATTTCAATATTAACGACGCACGTGTACGAAAAATAGGTGATACGTTTCGCACGTTGCTTATACGTATCTACTGCATTGACACTAGAAGGACGGGAACTTCAAGACCGGAAAATGACTGCTTTTCGGCAATATAGGTATAACACACATATATATATATATACCGTAAGTGCAACAACCATGAGTAATAAACGCATTTATATGTTGTAGAAAAAGTCACAAAATTATAAGAAGCTGTGTCATTATTTACATAATTATTTTTCTAATTGAAATTAAAAAGCAGTCGAAATGACTTGCTTAGGCAATCTAGTGTTAATACTGTAATACGCGGATACATTGCGCGATTTATAAAAGCTTCTCTTTTGTATTATAATTAATGTAGATATATCATTTCATTTATAGATGTATAATTTACAGAAAAGTTTAATCTTACTATAAATTTTTTTATAGACTTTATACTTATTAAATAGTCTACTGTATCAAATAGTTTTTAATTTCATTGCGACATATACATTGTGTTGATCACTGTTAACCCTTTCGGTACGAGCGCCGGATATATCCGGCGCACGTGCCATGACCGGTATTAATAATAGAATTTTATATAAATAAATCTTAATATTTTATAAAAGTACCTCTGAGATCTCTTAAGCTACAAGCAACACTATTGTTAAAAAATGTCCTTTTATAGGGGCCTCGTACAGCGAGAGTGTCACGGCGGAAAGAGTGCTCGTACCGAAAGGGTTAATGGTAATGTAATATGTTTGTATTTCCAACAGTTATCGTATTCTACGAACTATGCAGAAATTAAATTATGTATAACATAGAAATATAAATATAAAAATAGCTAGCTTGATATTTTTGTAAAATGGCCGCTTTCAGAACAATCGTCTGATATATATATATACAGATGTATATATCTGATGTATATATATGATACCAAGTGGCAAGAGCATTTTGAAATAAACAGAGAATAAGAAACACGATTGTTTCATTCAAAACAATGAATCAAGCGATGGCCGAATTGGTTCTCGAGCCCCGGAACCGTTTCCCGCGGATGAATTCTAGAAACTGGAAGTCGAGGGAATTCGACGAGAATTCGTCAACCGGCGAGGCTTCTTGCCGATGCTCTTTGACTTCTGTTAGCACGCTTTTACTTAGCAGCCTCGCGCGGGCTATGAGCCGCGGAATTAACTTTCCGAGAGAATTTCTCTCTCTCTCTCTCTCTCTCTCTCTCTCTCTCTCTCTTTTGCTTCCGGCCAGGAAATAAATCCAAAAGGGATTTCATAATCGCGTCTCGTCGCGTCACGCTCGCGATCACAGGCTTTCGTTTTTAGGATACAGACTTCATCTCGTCCCGTTTCGTTTCGTAGCGCGACCCCTTTTTCGGAATGTCATTATCCAATTAGACGCCGCGCAAACCTGACTTCTCCGGGATTACGTTGATGGAAATATTTATCACACGACGGCTTTGATCGTTCTCTCCCGTTGTCGTTGACGACTGCCAGATCGAAAGATGTATAAATAATTAGAGTCCCAAGGAACTCCGTCGTCGTGCGTGAAAGTTCAAATTTTGCGCGATTCACTTTTTAATCAGCTTTCGCGTTGTGACATTCATACGGTGCATTAACCCTTTGCACTTCAAGCCATTTTAAGCTTAGATCCAAAATTATTGGATCTAAATATTATTACTATCTACGATCTAAATATTATACATAAATATTATAAAATTATATTTTGACCAGCTGTAGTATAGTACTTGGTATAATTTAACCCTTTTCACTCCGCGCCATCATGGATGTTACCTACCAATCTCTATCGACTTTTATATTATATAGCATACATAGTATATTATATAGTATAGTATACGTTTGGAACAAAGTAAAATATTATAATAATATTCAATGAAATAATTTGTCATATAAAATGGAAATGCTGTAAGCCGGAGAAATTATTTTATTATTAAATGTCTAGTGATATACTAGAGTCACGATGTCCCCTGAGAGGGGACAACGGAGTGTAAAGGGTTAATATATGCGATTGAATCTTGTGACTCGCAAAACTGTTGTGCTTTTAACAGAAGGGTATTTAATAATGTCAACATTATTTTGTTAATTATATAACAACTTCCATTGGCGCTACTCGAGTGCAAAAGATTAATTCATGCGCGTTCCGTTGGCTCGTGTTTATCGCAAACTAATTTTCTGTCATTTCCGCAGTGAATTGCACAGTAGGTGCATGTTATTTTACGTAATGCAGCGGACACAGGATCAAATGTGACTCAACAGCGATACCGCTTTAAAACGTTCGGGAAACAGCGATGTTTATTGCAACACGTAAACATTTTAATTTTTTTACTTAATCTTTTGCATGGCTCAATTTTTTGTTGCATACAAAAGAAAAAGCTGAGGCGTAATCGACTCGCGCGTTATTAAATTACGTTATTAACCTTTTAGATACTACGCGCCACTATAGTGGCTTTCGCGAATGGCTCGTGCTTTACTCAATCGTTTTATTATTTATTAAAGCAAACAATTAAAGTGAAAGTGTGTACATACAATATATTAAGAAAAGAATATATGTTATTAGTACTATATATAGATATCCGGAAAGAAATATATAT
>NW_027582972.1:0-2785 GCF_028453695.1 Augochlora pura
GGCCCTTCTTTCCCTCGGCTGGGGGCCTGCTTAGCTGCCCCCTTCTTTGCCGCCGCGGGGGCCGCTGCCTTGGCCCCCGCTTTTGTTTTCCGATTTATATTCTCGCCCGCCCCCTTCTGGGCGGTGCGGTCGCGTCTCGCACTGGCGGGGCACGCCCGGCTGCCGAGGCGGTGCCCGGCCGGCTTGCCCGCATCAGAGCATATTGGGCACTTCAGCGCGGCCGGGCACTCGCTGACCTTGTGGCCGAGGTCGCCGCATCCATAGCAGCGACCCGACCGATCCTCGGCTGCAGTGCACCGCTGTCGGGTATGCCCCATTTCGAGGCAGCGGTAGCACTGCAGTGGCCGGGCGCTAAGGGCCTCTACCGTCGCCCGGGTCCACCCCACGGTGATCGCCCCTGCGACCGCTATCTTTCTCGCGGCCGCTATGGGGCAGCGGACCCAGAGGGTGCCTAGGCCGGAGGGGGCCGACCGGATGGAACCGGTCTGTACATCCCCCTCGGCGCACCCTCCCTCCCTGGCGACGACTGAGGCCACCTCCTCGGGGGTGACGGAGTCGATCAGACCCCGTATCCGTAGCTCGGCCCTTTTTACCGGCCGAGCTACTTTAACCCCCGACCCCGCCAGCGCCTCTGCCACCTTTGTGGCAAGGGCGTCTGCCTTTGCGGCTCCATCGGCGCCGGAGACTTCGAACACTAGGCCCCCGGTGACGGCCCTCCTCGGTTTTAGGGAGGTGATGCCCAGCCCTGCTAGGTCCACCTTGGACCTAGCTTGGGTCATCACCTCCGCGTAAGACAGTTTCCCGTCCGCCGGGACCGTAATTGTTACGGCCGCGGTTCGCGGCGGACGGGGGGGAAGCGCCGCTTTTTTATTATTTGGTGCCTTCGAGGCGCCCTTTCCCTGCGCTTTTGAACTACCCGGTTTAGGGGCCGGGGCTGCCGATGGGGCCGTCTTGGCCGCCGCTCTCCTCGCTTTGCGGCCTACCACTTTAGCCCACTCTTCGGGCTGGGCCGCCGCTTTTGTGCATTGGGGTGGTGGGCCACCGGGCGGCGCCACCACCTTTCTGGGGCCCCCCGCCTCGGCCGACCCCGGCTTCCTCACATCCCTTTGCGGGCCTGTGGGGGGTTTTTTCGGGGCCGGGGCGTTCTGGGGACGACTAACCGGTACCGCCTGCGGGATCAGCTCCCTCCTCAAAGTCGCCATTTTGGCATCGATGAGGGAGCCGATTTTTCGAATGATTTCCTCCGATGCATCCGCAGGCGGTGGAAGTGCCTTCTCCGCTGGTGGAGGGGGTGGCGGCATCCTTGCTCGCTCCGCCCCCTCCACAATCTGGCGGAGGCGGTCCACCTCCGCCTTCAGCTCGTTTACCTCTTTCCTAAGGACGTTGTTCTCCTTTTCGAGGGCCCTACTCGACTCCGTTGTGGACCGCGTCGCAAGGACTGACGCGGCCGCCCTCGTGTTAAGGGCCGCAATCCTTAAGGCCCGAGCCAGGTCGCCCTTCAGGCCCTTGGAGACCGTGGCCACCCTCTCTATTTCCATCTGGCTGGCGACTATAGCCCGGGCTACGTCGCCAGTTACCCGGCCCTGATGTTCCCGCTCCAGGTCCTCTAGTTTGGGGAGCGGGAGGCTATTCCTCGATGGCTTGGGGATAGATGCCAATGATGCCAACGGATCGATGGTATCCTCCGACGTCCTACTCTCGGTGTCCTTGTGCCGAGAGCTCGCCTGCCGGCGTTTGGCACCCTTCGTCCCGGTGCTGTCCTCCCCCGTCTGCGTCCTGGTGCGCTTCCTTCCGGATGCGGATGAGCTCCAACTTAAGGATGACCCGTCGGAGTCATCTCCGTCATCCAAGTCGACCACCATTGGCCCACGGCGACTGGCGCTGCGGGACTCAAAGTCGCGTCGCCGCTCAGCTACGACGCCCTCCCCCACTTCTATCGACGCTGTCGCGCCCTCCTCACGCTCTTCACCCCCCTCCCTGTTTTTAATTATTTGTTGAGAAAATTCCATGATTGTTCCCACGAGAGTGGTCGGAAATAAAGGTCACCCCGGGCAGAGCCGCCTTACCCGGGGAAGGCTAATACACCCAGGGGGTCGCCAGGTACCCTGGGGTAACACAATGACCGGACACAAACATATAATCTAAAAAGCAAATCTAGAATATCATGTTCGTGTTCGGTACTATGTGGACAAAAACTAGTCAGAGACTGAAGCTAAAGAGATTGGGTTAAACTGCTAATTCACTGATAATTTTGGCCAGATCTGCATCATCGGGCCTCTTTCTCTCAATCTGTCGGATGCAAGCTGCCTTTGCATTTAAGATAGAAGAAGATAAAGACCCATCTTGCTCTAAAATTCCCCACTTGATACATCTCATTTTCTTGACTGACGATGGGATCATGGTTGAACTCAAGGATGCCATCATGTATTGTACTAGAGATGACAATTTGGTCCTTGTTCCACCTTGATGAAGTAAGTCATCAGTTACTACTGCCAAGGCTAGCAACTGGGCTCTCACTTCAATACCATGAGGTATCATTGATGCAACCATAGGAGTCAGAAATGCCTTAGGCCACTCCAGTCCAGTTTGACCAGTCACATCCACAGCACTCACTAAAAGTCTGCCTAGTCCTGCGTGGTACAAGTCCATTGTAACTGTTGGAAAAGCAGCAGCCACCCTCGCAATGGTTACAGTTGTAGAGTCTATCGCAGTTCCTGGCTTCCTTTTGTCCTGTGAGATAGTTCGACTCTACTTCCATCAACCTGACATAACCTGACATAACCTG
>NW_027582973.1:0-2783 GCF_028453695.1 Augochlora pura
TTCGAGGCACATCTGGGTGAACTACAGGACCTCCTGGCGGGATGCGTCCTTGAGCGAACCTTGGTAATGGGAGACTTTAATGCCAAGTCCCCGGCATGGGGATCGACTAGGGGCGACAAGAGAGGACTTGCTACCCTGGAGCTGGCTGGAGGCTACGGGCTGGACCCTTTAATCTGCGATGGTGAGTTCTCATTTGAGAGGAATGGGAGATTCTCATTGATTGATATCGCCCTTTGCGGCAGACTCACACTATCGCAATGGAGGGGGAGCAAGATCCTGGACATGGACTCTGCCTCCGACCATTTTTATGTTACTCACGATTTTGGATCGATGCTTTTACTAGAAGAAGAGGCCGATCATCGGGCCAACAAGAGTGTCGATCTAAAACGATTTAAGAAGAGTTACGAATTAATAACGGGCACCGTCGACCCTATGTCGATAAATACCAAGGACGACATTGACGCTTACATCGATATGGTAACCGATCTAGTGGAGGCTTCCTCTAAGAAGAACCACCCGGCCCACCCCCATAAACGACCGGTTTGGTGGTGGAGCCAGGAGATCGCCGCGGCAAGGAAGCAGGTAGTGGCCGCGCGGAGACGACTACAGAGAGCCAGAAAAGCAGGACGGGCTGACGTTATTACGGTCAGACTGGCGGCGTATCGTGCCCTTCGTGGTGACCTGAAAGCGATAATCATCAAGGCCAAAAGGGCGGTATGGGCCCGTCTTATTGATGGTGTCGGAGACGATATATGGGGTAAACCATACAAATGGGATCTCGGCACCATCAACAGGAGACCTCCACCCATCAAGATCGGGAGACAAGAACTGGAGGACGTGGTGAATAACTTATTCATCACGACTCCAGAGGAAGAACAACCCCTTGTCACGTCAATAGTAGCCAGCCCAGCGGGTACGTTGGAGGATGGAGTCGGTGTCCTCGACACAGAGAAGGTGAAAGCCGCCATCCGCAAAGTTAAAAAGAAGGCGACTGGACCAGATGGGATTACGTCCCCGGTGGTGTGGGAGCTAGGGGAGTATGCAATCAACCACCTAACCTACGTGTTCAATAGATGTCTCGACCTGGGGTACTTCCCTCGGGCTTGGAAAAGAGGAAGACTTGTGCTGATCCCAAAGAAGCCAGGGGTGGACGGAAAACAAGCGTGGAGACCGCTATGTATCTTGTCCAACCTGGCTAAAGCCTTCGAATATTGCATCAAGGAGGAGCTGATGTCCCGGATCTCCTTCGCCGGAAATCAATACGGATTCAGTAAGGGCAGGAGCACAATCGATGCCATTAGCGACCTCACAAATTTCTGGGACGGTGCCAAGAGGCGTAGACACCATTGTGTTATGGTCGCCCTGGACGTGAGGAACGCCTTTAACACCGTAAGATGGAAAAACATCATGGCGGCGATCCAGGTGCGAGGTTTACCACACAAAATGGTATACATAATCAGAAGCTACCTCAGTGACAGATTCGTCGTGACCAGATGTGAAGGTCAAACCAAGGACATAGAGGTCTTTGCTGGCGTCCCACAAGGCTCGGTACTGGGTCCATTGCTGTGGAATGTCCAGTATGATGACCTACTCAAGTCGACCCTTCCCAGGAATTGTGCACTCTTGGGGTTCGCGGACGATGTGGCCCTGTTGACTAGTGCCCCCACGGTTGACAGGATATGTAAAATAACATCCGAGATTCTGGAAGAGATAGGCAGCTGGTTCACCTTAAATAACCTCCAACTAGCTGCGCACAAATCTGAGCTGTTACACCTTACCGGCCAGAAATACACCTCAGTCAAGGAAATCCCCTTCGGGGGCGGTGTACTCCGGGCCAGTAAATGTGTTAAATACCTGGGCCTACTCATCGAAGGCAATAGAAGATTCAAGTTGCACCTTGAACAGACAAGTGAAAAGGCATTGAAATTCGCAGGTGTAATGGCAAGAATCCTCCCCAACACCAGGGGGTGTAACTATGAGACTCGGCTACTCTACTACAGAGTTGTCGAGTCCCTCATAATGTATGCCGCTCCGATTTGGGCTGAGGCAGCGACATCAGGGAGGAATATTCGGCGGTTGAACAAGGTCCAAAAGACGATCCTGTCGAGACTAGTAAGGGCCTACAGGACGGTCGCAATCGATGCGCTATGCGTTCTTGCGGGCGTCCTGCCCTTTGAAATACTAGCTGACGAAAGGAGAAGAGTATACGAACAGACTAGAGGCCTGGACAAACAAGACGAAGGGCAAGCGGCCCTGATTAAGGACATTAAGATAAAAGAACGAAGGGTCTCTATGGAAGTTTGGCAAACCAAATGGGACAGGGCGAAACACGGAAGGCGAACCTACGAGTGGATAGAAAGCGTGGATGAATGGCTGGGTTGGGGCCCGCGCACCCTGGACTTCAGGACGACGCAGGTTCTGACAGGACACGGGTGTTTCGGAGATTTCCTGGCTAAAATGGGTAAAGTGGACACCCCCGTATGCAGGAGCTGCGGGGAAACTGACGACAGTGTGGAACACACCCTACTAGACTGTTCTGCCTACAATGGAGAACGAAACAAATTGGAGTTGACGTTAGGACCCATTAGCTTGGATCTCCTAAAGAAAGGATACAGGGACAAGTCCCAACGCCCCGCGATACAGGGCTTCTTCAATGATGTCATGCGGGACAAGGAAAAGAGGAGGAACAGCGAAGAGGTCCGACCCAGAAGGGGCCGGACTTGATGATGATGTGGATTCAAAACACCACATGGAGTCCAGCCGCCCCCTGAAGAAATGCCGTC
>NW_027582974.1:0-2782 GCF_028453695.1 Augochlora pura
GTTTCGTCAGAATCCACGCGCATTACAAAGTTTCCTTTCTATATCTTCAAAACGAATTTCAAGAAATACCTATCAAGGGCGCGTCGAACCTATGAGCGAAGGCGTACATGGCAGGAATGGCGAGCAATTCGGTCATCACAACGTCGAACTTCCGGCCGCTGTTAGGTGCGTAAATCGGTTTCATATCCGTATGGTTTAGCACATGTACCGCGAAAGCATTGGTCATGTCTAATAGATACTCCTCCACGAAATCAAGCCATGTGACCTTGTTAAATCGAAGCTGCATAAAATCGATTTGCCTGATGTTCTTGTACCCTGTGCTGATGTCGATCTGTTGGAACGTCTTCTGGTCCATGTTCGGGATCGGATTCGATGTCACGAGCACTATTTGGTGTCCTCTTTCGTGCAGCTCGAGCCATAGTTTTCGGTATGGTATCTGATGGCTGTAAGATGGTGTCGCAACAATGGCTAAGATCCTGGCTGCCTGCACTTGTAGGCTGATGCAATACAAGCAGATCACCAAAAGCACGACCGGCGAAAGATGGCACCTCATAATGCGAAGAATGAACGATCAAATGCCACTGCTAGTCGCGGAAATACTAATCGTTGGTTGCACGCCTCTGTGGGTTTATGTACGTTGATGTCTATGGTGCAACCGTATCAGTAGTGGAATCTGTAGAAGTTACGCCGAGTCATTGAGACATTGTAGAACATTGATGCAATTCATCGTCAAGTAGAGCGCGCTTTATTGCAGTTCTTACTATCTTAGCGTACATGTTATCATGGAGAGGGGGGGGGGGGCACGCAAGCTTTATTAAAAATACTAACAGTTCCGTGATTGCTTTCCGAAGTATGACAGTACTTGGAGGAGAACTGTCATAAACGTACCACTTGAGAAAATTTTTAAAACATGTAAAAATGGTTATCTTATTTATAAAAGTAATTGTTTAGAGTAATACGATGACACGTTCCTGCAACATTTTTAATATTTATAAATTTGTAGAATGGCTTATTATTAACGAATTTCAATTTTCAAAAAGATTGAAAAAGTACGATTTTAACTAAATTGTACCTTTGTTATAACTTTTATAATGGTTATAAAAAGCGCTCCATTTTCCACATGTTCACTTCAACATCGTTATCTAAATGGTAATATTGTTTAAAATATGGGCCAATATAAATTAGTTTGGTAACAGTACTATTTAGGCAAAATGGTTTCTGCTTTGAAAAACACTATTATTTAATCTAAACAAATTTTAGTACGTTTTTAAAATTCTCATAGGTATTGCATGTGATCTAGGCTGACATTAGCCTAAAAATAAATACGATTTTACTATTACAAAAATAGATAATACGTATTGAGCATTGTTGAAATTTTACATCAGTCTCACCTATTTTATAGAAAATGACAAGGACGTACAGAAACACGTTCTTGCGCATCATAAAACGTTAACAATTATGATTGACTGAGCTTTTAGAAGATGTCGCTAATTACCGTCACAATTCAATTTTAAGCGAATGTTAAATAGAGTACAATCTAAGAAATTGGTACTATACTATAATTGGTTCCATCTAGTGTACGAATCGGAAATTATTATTAACTAGAATATCGGATTTTCATTAATTTTATGCATATTAAGCACCTTTCCTATTTTTTAGTTACGTACGTTATGAATGCACAGTCTGCTGCTTGCACATGTTATTTATGAAAGAAAAATATGAAAATATATACCAAGCTCGGGCTTTATTGTTTCATTGTTCTAGACTCTATACAAACATTGTAAAAATGTCACTACACTAGTTAAAATTTATAAGTTAATGTACAATTAATGTCTACGTTTTTCTATGTAGGCGATGTTCAGATACATCAACAATATTGACACTAGCGGTATTGTAAAATTATCGCTCTCCATATAATTGACAGTATTACTAGATTTGTTAATTTAAAAAAATGTATTTCGTAATATTGATAGAAAGACACGTGTTGCCTTATAGAGTCATATGGTCGAAAAATCGATCACCCTCGATCGTTAGTGTTCTGTTTTCTATTCTTCTCGTACAATCCTCAGCCGAATATAGTCAAGCGTTCTTGTATTTAAATATAACTTTTATTAACCTATTATACTAAAGTTTAGTATAATATATTAATCTTCACGAAATTTCTTGTTACGTTATAATTTACTCTGATCTAAAATACTAAGAGAGCGAAATGAAAATAGAAACCATGAAAACGTTTCTTTTCACTTAAAATTAAAATCACTTCTTTTAAAAGAAATATTTTCAACTTATTCTATTTACATTCTGTACACATAATTAGTATAAACACCGTTACATCATTGAGGCATTAACCATTAATCAATGCCCAAGATACAACAAAACGTTAGTAAAGAAACATGAGCCATCAAGTCGTACACTGCATCCTCCAGTTCTCATTCATTATTCACATTCCCATACACATTATTTTAATTATAAATATTTTAAAATTAACAACCTCAAGTTTTCGTACAGAATGAACAATTCTGGCTCGCTTTGTTCGCAAACAAATTTTTTCAGCTATGACTCTGAATCAGCAAGGTGACAGAATCGATCAGTCTAATTGTCCTAGCAGGATAACTTCCGTGGATCATTGCAAAGTCCAACTTTGCATTTTATTAATTTATAGCTAACTGTTTTTTTCTTTATTTGGTGCAGATATTCTTTGGTAATAATTGTACGATCGCACAAATAATTTCGCGAGGATGCTAGTTATGATTGAAATGATTAAAACGGATACTATCGTTAG
>NW_027582975.1:0-2782 GCF_028453695.1 Augochlora pura
CGCGCGCCCTCAACCGTTTTCTTTCCTTAGAACGAAAATTCCATCGAGACCCGAAACTGAAAGACGAGTATTCGGAGGTGATTAACGAATACATCAAACTCGGTCACATGAGCGAGGTAGAACCGCGCGACGTCGAAGGGTTCTACCTGCCCCACCACGCGGTCGTCAAACCGAGCAGCGAAACCACCAAGACTCGGGTCGTTTTTGATGGTTCCGCACGATCCAGCAGTGGATTGTCGTTGAATGATACACTCTTAACCGGGCCAACGATTCAAGACGACATCTTCTCACTCCTGGTTCGATTTCGAGCGCACACATATGTCTTGACCGGAGACATCGAGAAAATGTACCGGCAATTTCTCGTAAGAAACGAAGATCGTCGATATCAAAGAATCGCATGGCGAGACGATACCCGGAAGGTCAAAACCTACGAATTGAACACGGTCATGTTTGGACTGTCTTCTGCACCATTCCTCGCCATCAGGAGCATGCATCAATTAGCGGACGACGAAAGAATGAATGAGCCCGCCGCAGCAACGGCACTTCAGCGCGACCTGTACGTGGACCATCTATTGACCGGAGCGGACAGTTACAACGAGGCAATGGATCTACGCGGACAAGTTATCAGGTTATTGAGATCCGGTGGACTGCACATACGACAGTGGGTTTCAAACGATCCGCGGCTCCTAACGGGACTCCCTGAAGCCCAAATCCATACGAAATACTTTGGAGATGCCACCGTCAAGACGCTCGGCGTCTCGTGGAACGCGCGCAACGACCACATCATTTACACCGTGAATCCGAATATCGATACAAGGGTCACAAAGCGAAGGATCTTATCGACCATTGCAAAGATATTCGATCCTCTAGGGCTGTTGGCACCAGTAATCACGACCGCCAAAATATTGATGCAACAGCTCTGGAAATTGCAGCTAACTTGGGACGAATCCCTTCCTGCCAGCATCCACGCGGAATGGACTAATTACACTAAAGAGCTACCCCAGGTCAACCAAACGTCGTTTGAACGACACGTGCGTCAACCCACCTTCCGTACCATCGAGCTGCACGGATTCTGCGATGCGAGCGAACGAGCATATGGAGCGTGTCTATACGTCCGATCAATCGACAAACACGGTCGGATCAAGACGACATTGCTATGTGCAAAATCTCGCGTCGCACCTCTCAAAATCGTCAGCCTTGTGAGATTGGAATTGTGTGGTGCGGTACTCCTCACATCATTATTGTTACGGCTTAACACGGAATTCGAATGTCAGGTAAAAAGTACCACGTGCTACGGCGTAACAAAGAATTCTTATGTCAGGTAAAAAGGTACCTGACGAACGACGCGGTACGCCGACGCTCATGCAAACTCCGAGAAAACCCCAGAACGTAGGGGCGACCATGCGACCCTTTGTCGGCTGCTCGTAGTCAAAATTCTAAAATAATTGTTGGAGTGTGCATCGAAATGCACAATACATACTCATCAGGAAATGTGCCGTCTTGACTTGACGTTTATTGCACCACCATTCCTATTTAACCAAGGGCCTACAAAGGAATGGGTCAGTCGCCTCGGGACAGCCTATCGAGTCAGTAACACCAGAAGTTTAACAGTTCTCTAATATTCATTGTTTTAATATAGTCATAAAGTTTAATATTGTGTTATGTTCATATTGGAATAAATTACATTGATATACGTTGATTTCATTGACGCGTGGAGTTGGAGTAAATTATTTAAAACATAAGACACAACTTCAATTTCCCGACCTCGTCATCCCAACAATAATGCTAAGCACTGATTGGTGCCCTCTTGGGCCACCAAATTGATATAAAAGGTCCGGCAAAAATAAAAAGACACATTCAATCAACTACAACTATACAACGCAGAACCGCTGTCTCTCGGAACATTACCTCGCTAGTCCAACATTAATATTAAAGTGATTCATTGTAACTTGACTGATTTATTTAAACATTCACTTGCGATTAATTTCTCAACGTGAAGTCGAGCGATAACCGAAAGCATCTTTCAATTAAGTTGCCTCAGAGCAACTTCTATTTTCGTTCGCGCCGAAACAATTATTTTCGACCGTTCGCGAAATGAACGCCTTCCAGTTCGACGAGGTGAAGCTCTGGACCGATTCAACGGTGGTCCTAAGCTGGTTGAGAAGGGAACCATGCACGTTGAAAACGTTCGTAGCGAACCGAATCTCCGAAATACAAATGAAAACCGATATTACCGCATGGCACCATGTTAGTTCAGGCGACAATCCTGCGGACCTGATCTCCCGGGTACAGTCACCAGCGGACTTTTTGAAAGACACGCTCTGGCGCCATAGACCGAAATGGCTTGTCAAGAACGTCGCAGACTGGCCTAAATCAAAATTCGTCGCCACAACTGAAGTTCCTCAAACCCGCTCATTGACATGTTTCGCCACCACAGCAATCTGCAGTCACGAAATACTCGATCGGTGCTCCGATATCAAGATGTTGAGAATGCTGGTGCGAATAGTTTGTATAGCAAGAAAATCCCGCCCCAGGAAGAAAAAAAAACAAAAGAGAGAGAGCGCGAATAGCGACCGCAGCGACACGCGATCGCATTGAGAAGACCACGTGTAAAGAAAACGTTTCGCTTCCTCTCGTCCAGTGTAATAAAGAAGTATTCTGTGTGTTTTCCGAGCAATTATTTCCCCGTTAATTAGTTCGAACAGTTTAAATTCGAACATTTCTGGCGACCGTGACAGGACGGGGAATAGATTACAATTTTTATTGATTTCGTGATTCAATT
>NW_027582976.1:0-2781 GCF_028453695.1 Augochlora pura
TTGCTCCGAGGTAAATTCGGTATGGGCGTGCATTTTTGACGGAACAAGCGGATTTGTTGATGATGGATTTCTAAAATGAGAGAGGGGAATGGTTGTCCTGCATGATTGGTTATTGACAGAGTAGAGACAAGAAATAGGTGAAGAGATAGAAGGAAAAGGAAAGAAGGAAGAAGTGACCGTCCAGAGTACTGGTCACCTCCAGGTATGAACCGTACCCCGGAACGGTACGCACGTGCGATCCGCATGTCTCGAGATTTGACCGTAGCAGGCAGTAAACCCGGAAAAATACCTCGACTTGCACAGGACATACGAAATGAAAGTTTTGTAAATGCGGTAGTAGCCTAACAGTTGGTGAGCAGCTGCTGGTCATAATGTAATAAAGAGATAAAAATTTATTTGAAGTAACGACTTTTCAGAGAACTGCATGCTACGGATGGATTTGTGTTGACTAGGTCCTATAATTGTATTTTGAAGCGAAACAGTCAGTTTACTTGTGCTAAGCCCTTTTATAATTGCAAAATCAAGAACATCTAGAATTTTGTTCGCGTCCGATGGCCAATATGTTGGTTTTCTTGCTGATAATATATTAAGCCATTTTAACCCTTTGCACTCCGCTGACCCCTCTCGGGGAATATCGTAATTCTAGCATATCACTCAGCTGTCCCCTCTCAGGGGACATTCAAGTTTATTAGTGATTACGGGGAATTGAGTTATTTCAGCGCAACTTTTTGAGACATGCATGTTTCCCTGAAGTTTTCTCTTGAAATGGCACAAGAAATCAAATCAAAATATCGCAAAATTACTAAGAATATACAAGAACTGTAAGCGGGTTTTGTGTCAGACGAGACCGTGAGAGGCGTGCTCACGACGGTCCGAGCACTTGTCAACGCCATATGAAAAGAGCGATAAGGAGAGTTTGTAGAAGAAAGGTCGGCATGCGAACATAGCACGCACTGTATAATGAGATTTATAATTATAAATAAACAAGTCTAAATCTGGAGGAAAAGATTTTCAAAGCTGAGCTCAGTCTGAAGCTTCGAGCAGTACACATAGAACTAAAGAGTGAGAAAATCGGAAAAGTGATTCTTTCCTTAGTGGATAAACAAACAAAACAAACAAATAATAAAACGCCAATGACACGCCACAAGTTTGTCAAAACACTAATTGACCAATTGTGGGGCGATTTTCGCGTATCGAGAACGCGTTCATCCACATCTTCTGCGGACAATAGATTAGACAACAAATTATATATTCTAGATGTGGGCCAAAGAAAACGAGACTGTATTGTTTGTTCTAACAAGAAAACATCTGGTGGCAGGCGTCAAACAAATTATTATTGTCAAACATGCATTAATGAGCCTGCTATGCATATTGGGGAGTGTTTCAAAATTTATCATACCGTACAAAATTATAAACAATAATATATTGATTTTTTTGCAAATTTACATTCCTCGATCTCAACCAATTCATATAAGATCAATATCATTATAATACGTTACTTAGTTCCAAAATTATAATAAATAATACGGGGGTTTGTAAATGTTTGTTTCTGCCTTAAAGTAGCGCTGAGTAGCTGGTAGCCTATTGGAAATGGGTGTTTAAATACATTTAAACTAAGCTGTAGTTTTAAATAAAAGAAACTTTATTTTACGGTGCGTGAGGAAGCTCTTTTCTATGCAGATGCTTTTCCACGACTGACCGTGGCCTTTCCGGAACCCCGAAAAGAAAACTCGGGTCCTCTCGTAATTCGAAACTGTTATGCTTGTGCCTCACAAGGCCAAGCACTTATACGAGGTGTATATTTTCCTATCTTAATTTCCATCACTTCTAAGAACATTGATTTGTTTTTGTCCATGCACAAATATCGTATTGTGGGTAATACGTACTATTCCAATATAGCCAACGTCCAAAATCGTTCGGAGTGCAAAGGGTTAATATATTAGACAGATTTTATAAATCTGTCTAGTGTTCTTCCTCTTGGTGTAATGATTCTAGATCCCCACGTGAGATGCTTGGCGTTATAGTCCCCCCCTGCAATATATTTGTCACCCAGGGATTCAAAGTATTCTTGCCACTTTTGTGTGCCCATTTTGTGTCTCTGTTATTTTTAGATTAGCCATTTTTATGTCTTTGTTACTAGAATAGTGAGTAGTTGTAGCATAGTTGTTAGTTGTTGTGTCTGTTGTCTGAGTAGGGCGTTTTGTTTGATTAACATTTTTGCTAGCAATTCGGAGTTCTTAATGGATTGTTTTAGGAGTTCTTTAATTTCTGTATTTCCGTCATTATTGGTAGTTTTATTTTGATCAATTGGTAATGTTGTGTTGGCAGTGACCTGTGCATAGTTCCATGAGTCTTTGGGGTTAGTATCTTTGCTACTTGTATTGTGTGCATAATGTGTGTTTATTTCCAAGTTAGTTTCTGCCCTATTGAGCTGAACATTTTGCTGTGAGTACGTTCTGTTTCGTAGTCGAGGTAATAGTTTTTTTTGCAGCTGTTTTCTAGTTTCACAGCCTTTGTAACTTGCTGGGTGGTTACCTTTGCAATTAAAGCATTTTACAGAGTCTATTCTACCTATGAGTGGACAGTTAGTTGATAAATTATTCTGTGCACATTTTACGCATGCTGGGGTTTTATTACAATAGTTTTTTGTATCGCCATATTGTTGACACCGTATACATTGCGGTATGTCTTTTTTATATCGAGGGGGTTCAACGTTTACTATGGTGCTTAGGAATCTTTTGACATTGAATATGTCTTTGTTATTGTTTTTTGGTTCATGTT
>NW_027582977.1:0-8055 GCF_028453695.1 Augochlora pura
TTCCACTTGTCTGATAAAAAGTACATACTCCACTTGTCTGATAAAAAAGTACATATTCCACTTGTCTGATAAAAAGTATGTATTCCACTTGTCTGATAAAAAGTACTTATTCTACTTGTCTGATAAAAAGTACTTACTCCACTTGTCTGATCAAAAGCAGTACTCGTTCTACTCGTCCGACTACAAACACCGAGTCTACTGTCTCCGATTGTCCGTGCGCAACGAGGAGTGGGTTAATTGGGAGAAAAGTCATTTCCGGCGTCGCGACGATCACTTTTACTTTCCCCTTGTTTTCGAGAGGGTCGATAGCTGTCCCGGGCACAAGATCAAAGGTCGTCGCTTGATCGAAAGTCGGTGCAGGATCGAAGGTCGCCGCGGAACGTTTCACGGAAGCCGACCGCGTCCGACTCGGCGGACGATTCGAATTCCTGTCGACGCGTGCGGCTCGCCGACTAATTAGGTTATGCAAAACAGCTGTTACGGCGGACCGGAAACCGTCCGCTATCATTCGCCAGAGATTCCGGAAATTTTCGTCCGGCGCCCGGCGCGATTTTACCTGCGCGTCGTCCTCGCCGCCGCACCTGCGGAACTTTCGTCCCTCGATTTGCATTTTCAATTTCGGCGACCCGCGCGCCGACTTCCGGTTTCAATGCCCCCCTCCTCCCACCACCGACCGACCGACCGGCCTGTCCCGTAATTCGGTCAATTTGTGCCGCGATGTTAAAATTCAAATTTACTCACGCGTTAAGAGTTTCGTCGCGGCGGAGTTTGGGCGAGCGTCGCGCGGACGCCCGTCGGTCAGCCGACCATCAACACCGAGACATTCGCGGACCGGTCTCTGAATCCATTTGAATACTTACGTCGACGAAAATTGTTCGCGCGTTCGGGAGTTCGACGAACTTGGATGGTACGGGTTTGGAAAATTTCGCGCGCGTTGGCGTGGAAAAATCAGCCTTTTATTTAGGGCTGCGTCTATGAGAAAACTGTGTTGAAATTTGGAGTATAATGAGGAGTAGAATTGGCGTGCCATGGTCAGACGATACTCTCGAGTCAATAGTATTATGTAAATAGAAGAAATGGCCGGTTGTAATGGAGTTTTTGGACAACCTGTATATTGCAGAATTTCTTTAATATTTGTAGAATTTATTCGTATTAATTCTCAATGATAAATCGTCGCCATATATTAATGTAACAATTGTTGATCTTAAAACTGCTGAAACTTTGAGGAAAAAAATCGTACGGCTATTTATTTATACTGATTTTAAAGGGCGAAGTATTTACTTCTAACACCACTAAGTCCTTTTTCTAAATCCAACAATTAAACCTCGTAATAATTATTCATACCAATGCTTCATGTCAACTAATTGCCCAAACTCCTCTGTAAACTTGCAAAACTTCAACCTATCCTAACATCGTTAAAAAAAATCATACAACCACCTACCGAAACTCATTTCAAAGAGCATAGTATCTGTTGTTAACATTGCCGCGTTTTCTCCACGGAGTTACATAACGACGTCAGACAAAAATAGTCTAAACCTGCGATCAATGTCCAAAGTGCCGTGCTCAACGTTTCCACGGAGCGGATGAGAAAACGAGTGGTAAAAATACGTGACCGGGTATCATCGTATCCGACACTCCTCTCGAAGCGATGATAAGTGAAGAAAATGGAATAAAAGCGAGATATTGAAGAAGTCGCGGGGAGAAAAAACATAGAAAAACCCCGGGGCTCCGAGGTGAATTTCCGCGGGAAATAACCGGCGGGTGTCGATGAGGGGCGAGAGAGAGAGAGAGAGAGAGAGAGAGAGAGGGAGAGAGGGGAGCCCGGAAGCGCGAAGACGAAGTTCACGCTTCCTCGAGTGCTTAACATCGGATACTCTCGTCTCTCGAGTGGGCTTTCCAGTTATTAACAAAGAGTCCCGGTCGAAGTTACGCAATAATTACCGGCGCGGTCTGCGCCCGCGAAACTTTTCAACCGGCGACGGCGCGCGCCTCTTCCTCGAGTTCTCTCCCCCCTTTCTCTCCCTTTCTCCCCTTATCCCCTTATCCCCTTTCCCATGGCACCCTAGCTCTCTTCTCTTTCTCCAGCTCTCTCTCTCGCCTCTTTCCTTCCTCCTCCCGATCTCTTTCCGTGGCCGCGCGCGAACTCGACTAGTTAAATCCCGCGGGAGTCCCGGGCCGGGCAAATTGCCGAGCGAAACTCGTTTGACAATTAAGCCTCGGTCAAAAAATCGCTCTCCTAACACCGCGTACGCGCTAGAAACATGCTCGTAAACGCGTTCCTCATTATTCGTCAGCCGGCGGACAGAGAATTTGTTCGCGGCGGTGGAGGCGGACGGGAAATTAACGCTTCGACTGCGTCTCGGCGTCAACATCAAGAGTTTCATAACATTAATAATGCAGGTTTGTTTAACGCGAGGAAGGGAACCGTGTCGCGCGTTTAGTTGATTATCAAATTGTTGAAATTATGGGGACTTTATTACTGGCCCGGTCGTCACGGGGCTGCCCTTAATTTACTTGTTGAGTCAGTAGGAAAATACCTAGGCCAATTGTCGGAATGGATGGCGTGTTTGCTTTAACGGAATGGCTATAAACAGGCTTTGCAATCCACTCGTCTGACGACAAAGTGGTGGATAGTATTTGTTGGGGCAATATTGTGGTTTGTGTAGTTTGAATAGGAAATAGGAATCAATGGATTTCGATGGCTAGAAATTGTACGCGTTCTACTTGCCTGACTATGTAGAAATACTTCTCCTACTTGTTTGGCTGTGCAAAAGTACTTGTTCTACTTGTCTGACTATGAAGAAGTGCTTCTTCTACTTGTCTGACTATGAAGGACTGATTCCCCTATTTTCCTGACTATAAAGAAATATTTCTCCTAATTGTCTGACTATGAAGAAATATTTCTCCTAATTGTCTGACTATGAAGAACTGCTTCTCCTAATTGTCTGACTATGAAGAAATACTTCCCTTACTTGGCTGACTATAAAGAAATATATTCTACCTGTCTGGCTGCAAAGAATTACTTATTCTATTTGTCTGACGAGACAAGGACTTATACCACTTGTCTGGCCAAGAAATTGTACTCATTCCACTTGTCTGACCATGAAGATTTATTTGTTCTACTTGTCTGACCAAAACGAAGTATTTATTCTACTTCTATTTCCATAATGAAGTAGCTATTTCACTTGTCTGACGAAAACTGTACTCATTCTACTCGTCTGACCATGAACAAGTACTGAACGAAGTACTCACTAGAAAATTACGTACTACAATGTCAATACCCTTTCAACCCTTTAACATTCTATAGATTCTGATCAAATGACCAAACTATACCATTTCCAATAAGAAAGTTCTGACAATCAAGCCAAACCGTACGAATTTCTGCCTTAGTATATCGCACCATTCCCCTCTCGATGAGCGAATTTTCGAGGAAAGTCATCGAGAGAACTGCAAAGCATCCTTCCCCTCATTCTACGTCGTTCGGATAAGGATCGATCGCGGCGATTCCCATTCTAGAACGGCGAGTAATCGTTGCGGGGAGAGAGCGTCGCCGGGTCCCCCGTCTCGACGAGCAGCGAACTTGGTTCTCGGCCACGAGACGGCTCGATATGATTTTATGGGGTGAACCGTCGGGGTTCGTGTGACTTTATCGGCCCAGCCGGCGGCCCACGGGCGACTAGTTCGCCGGCAGTTTGGACACCGGAACTTTCGGTCTAATCGCGTTCAAACGCATCGAGCCACTTGGCCGCCGCCTCGTTAATCCGACCCCGGATGAACCGTGCGACCCCCGCCGCGCTGCCCGTCCAGAAAGATCGAGCCCGACGTTTGAGAGATTGGCGGAGAAACTGGCCCCGATCCCCGGCCCCGGCCGAATAAGATCGATTAATTAACGCGGCTGGTTTAATCAGCCGTCGGACACCGTCGCGTCGAAATTACTGAATAATCCGGTGTCTTGTCCCCTCGAGCCTCGGCTGCTATTGTATTTACCGTGCGCGAATTAAACCCCTTTTCGCCCTCGCGTGACAAATTGACACTGCGATGCGAGAGGCGAATGATCTGTTTTAGGAAATATTTATTGGAAATCAAGAACGTATTTAGCGAAGATCGTTTCAGTAAATAATATTGTCTTTTCATTGTACGCTTTGCTAATAGTAATGGTAATTATAATGATATGTTATGAAGATATACATACATATAAAGAGAAAGAAATGGGATAATAAATAGAGAGAATAGAAGACAAAATAAGCGATCGAGATGATGAGAAATAGTAATTGATGGATTTGTCTGGCTAGAAACTGTACTCGTTCTACTTGTCTGACTGTGAAGATATGTATTCTACTTGTCTGACCAGAATCTATACTCAATCTACTTGTCTGACAGTAAAGTTATCGATCTACTTGTTTGACAACAAAGTAATGGATCTACTTGTCTGACAGTAAAGTAATCGATCTACTTGTCTGACAGCAAAATAATGGATCTACTTGTCTGACACTAAAGTAATCGATCTACTTGTCTGCCAGTAAAATAATCGATCTACTTGTCTGACAACAAAGTAACGGGTCTACTTGTCTGGCAACAAAGGAATCGCTCTACTTGTCTGACAATAAAGTAATCGATCTACTTGCCTGATGGTCCGAATTTCCAGGGAATTATTAAATCACATTAAGTCGACGGTGTCGAATCGTTCGGCGCGCACAGGTGGTTGAAATAGACGAGTTTTCGGGAAATTAACAGCGCGGAGGCGCCGTAGGTGCGCAGCTGTCGTCGCTGTCAGAAGCAGAAAATGTCGCGAGGTGGTGTGCTCGCGCGCTAGAATCGATCGTTCGGCGGGCATACGTCAATTTTCAATGATTCGCGTATTACACGGTCGGCGCGAAACGATCCATCGGCCGGGCGGGATCTCTTGTTCCATTTAGAAGCGGGTTGTCACGGATCGATAGGCCCGCCGAAAATCCGGCAGGTTTCGCCTAATGCGCGTCCGCGGAGGTCCCCCCGGTAAATATACCGGTGGATCGATCGTTATCGGGCCACGACAAACTCGATTCGCCGCGCGGTCGCCGCTGTGTGCTCTGCCCACAGAAACTTTCCGAGCGCTTAAACGTTTCCAAACCGATTTATTATTCGAGCCCCCGTGCACATTTAGGGTATCCGCACTCGATCATTATACTACCCAGCGGAGGCTGGCGCCGATGCCGTGCGGCCGGTTCCCATTGTGCTCGCCGCGGAATTGTTTCGAAATTATTCTCAGAGTTACGGTTTGAACTACTGGAACGGATTACGGCGGCCACCGCGCAGCTTCCAGCGTACATTAACATTGGCGCATGTTAATTGTAATTGCTTAAAAATTCCAAGTAATGCACTGTTAACCGGTCGACGGGCCGCGGTATGTGAAATAGAAATTGTCGCGATCAATTCCAATTATTTCGAGAACGTAGGAACTTCACAGATATTTATCTCTTTCCTTATTAATTTTAACAAGTTGACAGTAGCGGTATAACATTTCCAAATTGTCCTATGACCTGTCTCGTTACATGCCCTTTGATCTACATATATAATCTTGTTACAAGTGCGTAGAAACCGCGGTGTAATCGTCGAGCTCGCAATATTTCAACGCGAATTTACTCGCGCCTGCTAATTTGGAAATATGGAGGTATTTACCAGCCAGTAATTAACCGTCCGGTTAAGGGTTAAATCTATATTCTGTTTGTTTCACCGGACTAGAGTTTATTCTACTTGTGTTAGACCATGAGAAGGGCTGCGTTCTATTTGCTCGATAAACAGTTGCTCGTAATATATTTGTTTGCATATATGCGGACCGTTGTTGCTACCTGTTTGGTCATCGATTCGGCGCGTATGATCAGAGGATGCTCTTAATTTATTTATTGAACCTCCAGAAAAATACTTGACACAGTTGTCAGAGTAGTGTTTGCTCTAGTCGACTGGCTGTGAATAGATTTTATAATTCACTTGTCTGATGATAAAGTGATATATACTACTTGTCGGACACAAATTATATTTGTTCTACTCGAATGAATGTGAAGAAATATTTTTTGTAGTTTTCTGATCTGGAAAAGTGTTCATTTTAGTTGTCTGACTATGAAGAAGAGTATATTCTACTTGTCTGAGTATGAACAAGTGCTTATTCTACTTGTCTGACTGAAAGAAGTACTTGTTCTACTAGTCTGGCTATGAACAAGTGCTTATTCTACTTGTCTGACCTGAAACTATGCTGATTCCACTTGTCTGATCAAAAAGGAATACTAATTACACTCGTACAACTATGAAAACTGCTCGTACTCCTTGTCTGACTATATAGAAGTATTTCTCCAGCTTGTCTGATTGGAAGATGTACTTATTCTACTAGTCTGACCATGAAGAAGTGCTTATTCTACTTGTCTGACCATGAAGAAGTGCTTATTCTACTTGTCTGACTATGAAGAAGTGCTTATCCTACTTGTCTGACTATGAGGATGTATTTCTTCTATTTGTCTGATCAGAATGACGAATTTATTTTGTTTACAGGGCCACAATGAAGTGCTTATTCTACTTGTCTGATCAGAAACTCTACTAATTCCACTTGTCTGACCATGAAACAGTATTTATACCACTCGGCTGATAAAAAACAAGTACTTATTTCACTCGTACAACTACGAAGAGCTATTCATTCTCCTTGTCTGACTAAAACAAGGCATTTCTCCTACTTCTCTGACCAGAACGAAGTAATTATTCTATTCGTCCAACCGCAATCAGTACTAATTCTACTCTTCCGACTACGAAGAACTCTGCCTGGCAGCTATCAAAATGGCTCCACTCAGCTTGTCCGACCAAAAGCAGCCGCGTCGATCCACTTGTCCGAACGAAAGGCTTTCGCCCGCGCCACTGGTCCGACAAAAGGCTGTCCTTATTCCACTTGTTCGGAACGGAATACGCAAAGAAGCAGAAATAAGAGGGCGAAGGGTTGGGAATAATGAGGGAAACGGTGCGGGGGTTGGGGAGTGGGGTGGCAGTGCTCAGACGAAAAAAAAGGGAAATATCGCGGGGCGGCGGGGAACGGTGGTAGGGGTGGAGAAATTTATGCCGCGCGCGCGCTACCGAAGTTGTCCGTCTCGCTCCTCTCTCTCTCTCTCGCGGATTCCCCCGAAGAGTTTTCGAATTCATTAGACGCGACGAAATTATTCGCTTAATAAGCGGCCGGGGCTTGAAAGCCTGAAAGCCTCGGACAGCGACGGGTCTCGAGGATCGGCGCAGCTATACGCGTGTCTGCGATCGTAGAATTTAATATTTATGATTCCCCGGTTTGCCCCCGGGGGAGCTTTAGCTTACGCGCGAAGGCGCGACGAGGGAAAATTCGAGTGCTTACCGAGAGAGCAGGCAGGGACGAAGAGAAAGGAAAGAGGGGAGAGGAAGAAGGGAGACAGAGGGAAGTTGAGGGAGGATCGAGGGAGATCGGAAAGCGGGAATCACGGCCCACGTTTCGCGTCTCGCGATTTCAGGGACTGCCGGGGACACAACCGGATTAAAACGCCGGCTCCGCGGGAAGAAAAAATGGTGAGCGGATCGCGCGGACGCGGGGCGGAGAGCTCGCTACGAGCGCGGAAGTAATACCGGTGAAAGAGGTGAGAAAGACGGGGAGAGGGCTGGGACCACCGGCAACTTATTAAATTAAGTGCGCCGAGAGAGAGAGGCGGCGGGAAACGGCGAGAGAAAACATGTCCCTCGCCGCCAAATATTTGAGGCTCGGAAACACTTCGAAAAAGAATCTCGCCGGGAAAATCCGAGGGGATCAGCGAGCTTCCGGTTTCCTTCCTCCGCATCCACCTACGGCTTCGCAATTTTCCTACGCGCGAAAATAGGGGATCCGCTTCCGGAACGATTATCATATCTTCCCGGAGAGATCCCAGTTATTGCTCCGTTTATTTTTCTCTCGTCTGATTCGTAATTGAAATTTTTATTAATTGCTCAGTTCGAATGTTAATTCGTTCCTTTAATGACTGTAAATGAGAGGAAAATGTTCATCAGTTCCTTTAACTTGGAATCAAATTTTATTCTCTTGTA
>NW_027582978.1:0-2781 GCF_028453695.1 Augochlora pura
AATATAATAATATCTTTCAAATTGAACGAAATATCTTCAACTTTTATTAAATATTAAAGGGACTAGTTTAATAGATAATTAAATCGTTTTTTCTGAAATTGCAGTTTGATGGAATGACATAAAAATAATAAAGAGCTGGCGTTTCCTACAACTTCCTTCCTAAATTTGCAACGAAAATTTCAACAATGTGTTTCGTAGATCTCTTATACTAACAATAACACCATTGTTACGACTTCGATCGAGTATAATAGCAAGTTCGTTCTTTCTCTAGTCGTCCGAATAATTTAAAAATAATACACCAGCACTTTAAATTGCCTTTAATAATCTCCGCGCAATTTTAGATCGCGGCTGCCCGATTTTTCCATAAACGCATAAAATCCGCCGTACAGTTATTGCGTTTTAAAAGGTTCGCGGACATTATCGTTGCTCACCGTACGTCGGTTTAGCAGGGAGCTGCGCCGAGTTAAAGATCTCCTTCCCATGATCTATAGTAGCTACCCTTCCTCCGGCACCGTCGGATAATCGCTTTGCATTCATCTAGCTTATACAAACACAATATGGCGTACGAAGGCAGAGGGAGCAGAATCAAGGCGCATTTCTCTTACGCGGCAGAAAGGCGGAAAGGCAGAAATCCGCGCGGCCGAATGTGTGTGCGCGCGCCGGCTCGGTTACCGTGAAAGAAAACGCGCGACCCCCGCGTTGTTTCTATCGAGATCACTGCAGACGCGTATTGAAAAATAAATTGTTGGACCGGAGCGTGCGCCACGGTCGGGCCAGAGGAGAGAGGAGAGAGAGAAAAAAAAGGTGTGCGCGGCGCGAAGGAAATATGGATGCGCGGCGTTTCAGTTAAATTGAACTTTGATGAAGAATCCGTCTGTGACTATGAATGGTTACGCACGCTCCGCGGTGTTCAACAGTCATTGGTTATCGATTCCGATGTTTCTGCTGCATCGAGCAATTTTCGCGCACAAAGGACGAAAATGAAGAGGAATATCCCTCGACAAAATTGTGACATTCCAACGCCGCGGGCTTCCTCTAATCCTTTATCTTCATCGACCTTACTGTAACCCAATCGAAAAGAACGAGCCAACCGGTCGCTCGTTTTCGCCTGACGCTTCTCGAACGTCTCTCGATTCCTTGTTTCCATAGTTACATGTATAAGTACTTCTCTTTGCGTTGTAAAATTATTTAGAGGATAATATATAATTTCATTCCATCTTAATATGATACTGAATTCTGACTAATTGGCGAATTAAATCCGAACAGAGATTTGTCAGACGAAAGTATGAAAATAGTGGAATTGTTTTGTTTCACTTCATAGTTCAATTAAAGATTTTTCATTCTTCATAATACACGTGTACACACAGTGAACATAACTGTTTGGCAATTGCTATTATATTACCATTTACCTATTATCGTTACAATGGCAAAGCAATCGAGTTGTATTATTACAAAGAAATAATCTTTATTCGTTTCATTGATATACCAATTTCGATGGAACCTCGTTTATAAACTGTAAAAATTGCATATCAAAATTTCCATCAACGATACAAATCGTTTAACCTACCACCTGATCCACTTTCAACAGAACTAAAAATTGCGGCCCGATTAACAACAGAGAATCGCTTCAAAAATAACTACGCCAGCTAGCTCTTTCAAAGCAAGTTCCCAAACAACTTGCGAGAACAGTTTCCCATAAATCTTTCAAAAAATCATCCCGCGGCAAACACATCTGGCAACAACCGTCGCGCACAGTCGAACACAAAGAGAAATATTTGCCCGTTCGAGGTCCGTTTGGTTAATAATAAAAAGGCAACAGCAGCCTCGGGTCGAGGCAAGAGAAATTGACTTCAGTTAAAATAAGAACTCAAACAAGATTTCTCGGTGTCGGGATACCTTCGTGAATCATGAAGCCTGGGCTCCGTCGGCAGCTTCGTACTCGTAAAATATCAAGTGAATTCTTGAAAGCCTTTTTTCCTACATTAAACCTTGGATACGCGTGCGCGCGTGTGCGAGCGAAGGACGCGTTTTATTGCAGATGAGGAAGACGATGGAAAGGAACAATTTTTCCGGAGCCAGAAGACCAGCGAAAACTCGAGCGGGCAAGAGCGGAAACCACTCTGCGGATTGAGCTAGTTCCTTAAAATAAAAAAGAACGAGGGGAGGACGGGGGTAGGGATAACGGGTGGGAGTGGATGGAGAACGGGAAGTTAGTCAGATAGTTTTAGCCGTCGCAGGTGCGGTAAACAATCCCTGTTTCGCCTTAATTCTACCGGAAACATTCACGGTTTTCGGTGACGATCCGCCCTCGCGTCGCGACGCGCATCTTTTCTCCTTTCCCCGACCCTTTAACCCCTTGCCGTACTTTGACGAGTCTGGCTCGTCATAGAGATTTCTATAGTATATCTTGTCAAGTGTAAACGTTATTCCGTTCGTTTAAGCCGCAATAAAATGCTGTCCTCTTGTCGTCGGTATTTAACCTGTTAACTGCTTACGAGTATACACGTCACAAAGAAATAGCAATTTTATATCTTATAAAAAAATATTTCTCCTACGATCTTGGTTAAAATACTTATTACAACATATTCATAAATTTCGCACACTTTAGGATCATTCTAGAACAACTGTCGACAAAACTACATCCATTGTGATCGATAAATCGTACAACAAAATTTCTCTTCAAAATAAATTGACGCAGCTAAGTGGTTAAGCATTTAAGTAAATGTAGACAAATGCAATTTTTCCTTTTTCTTCTAAGAAATTATTGTAGTTGAAAAACTG
>NW_027582979.1:0-2781 GCF_028453695.1 Augochlora pura
CGTGTGATGCTCCCTGTTTAATTTACGGCGTTCCAGTCTTGCGATCATACTCCATCGATCTCTTTGTGACGGCTGTGCTAGCGATAGGGGGGGGGGGGGGGGGGGGGGGGGGGGGGGGGGGGGAGGAGCGGCGAGGAACGAGACAAAAAGAAGGAACCGGGAAGAATTGTGCTGCTAATGAAAGGATCACAGCATGGCGACCACTTCTCTTTATAAACACGTTGCGCTCCCGGGTTACCCGCCTCCGGCGACGCGAATATTATGCAAGTAAACACAGTTGAAATGTTTTTATTCGACTCCCTTCTTATTCAATTTTAACGTCGCTTGAATATTTTCGTTATTAGCAAGAACGTCCCATTTACTTATCCACTATAATATTCGTGGAAATGGTGTAAATAAATTGCGACGCAACGGACTCCGTTTATTTGTTCATATTTTGCGCATTCGGAGCAGCCGTGGATTTTTTAAAATGCGGGAGAATTGACGGACAATTTCTTTTTACGATAATCTGTTTCACGAAGGATGGTTGATTCTCATTTTTGTATAATAATGCATGAAAAAAAATATTTGCACAAAGATACACGGTTAATTCATCGCTCTTTTTAATACCGATGTGTGAGGATAGTTTTAAATCCTCCTAATGTTAATTGCAAAACATGTTAATATGATAGAAATGTCTTTCTATTCATAGTCATTTTTTAGTATAAAATTCGCAGACTAGTGACCTCATAGCTATCTCAAATGACAGATATATTATATTGCACTGATTAATAAGAAAAATAAATTCTTAAAATTCTTAAGGAAATTTTGGACACCTGTACATAGTAATCTATAATCACAGTACCGCACCATTAGGCACCTCGCGATGCTTTCACCACGATTTTAATCGTCAAATTTTGAACCAGTGCACCGTGTCCTACAAGCACCACGGCGCGTCAACAATTATCCAACCCGTACAAGTTAACAACGGTACGCAGCCAATTCTGATTCCGGTTAATTGAAGCTTTGGTTGTCGGATTAAACGCGCTTAGAAAGTTTTCGACCCGGTGCGTTTGACACCACCCGCCCCCCCCCCAACTTTCTCGCCGATATCTCGACGGTGGCACGGCGTTCGCGGCGCAGCCGTTCAAACAATTTTCGACGTGGAAATTCTATTATCATCGGCTCATTTCCAACAACGGAAATCTCCAGGACCGAAACCGATACACAATTTCCGCGCGTCGAACACCGTTCCCCCCCCCCCCCCCCCCCCCCCCCCCCTCCCTCTCTCTCTCTCTATCATCAATTTTCTCACGCGATGTTTCATCGCGAAATGTCAGGAAAAGATTCCCGTTAAAGCGTTTTCCCCTCGGCCCGAGTGTTTGCGAGTCCGAGCGGGATTCGGCGCCTCTAACTATACCCCACTTTCGGGGCGAAGTTCCAGCGAGAGGAAACTTCGATGGAACAAGCTTGGAACGCAACCGGCCGAACTTCGATAGAAAAAGAAGTGGCGCGGCGGCAATTCAGCCAGCGCCGCCGAACAATTACCGAACTTGTTTATTATTTTAGCGCCGCGCGGTCTTGGATACTTCCAGCCTCGTTACTCCGCGGGTAGGAGCCGATAAATTCCGGCGGCGCTTCCGTCTTCGAATTATTCATGACTGAGAACCCCACTGTAAAATCATATATGTATATTCAATCGTATAAATCTGCATACTCGCGGCTGAAATATACCATGGCGAACTGTTATATATTTTATTCATATTAAATTAGTGGGGCGGGTTAACCGCTTGTGTTACGATTCCTTTTACAACTGTGTCCATTAGTAATTTTTTGTTATTAATTATTTTCAAGGTAGCATGAGTTTACGCCTGTTATTACGTTATGTTTGTTAGGTTATGTCTGTTTATCTTGAGGTTATGTCAAGTGTTCATGCCTGTTAGGTTATGTCTGTCTGATTATCTTAAGGTTATGCCTGTTTGATTATCTTAAGGTTATGTCAAGTGTTTATGACTGTTAGGTTATGTCCGTTTGCTTATCTTAAGGTTATGTCAAGTGTTTATGCCTGTTAGGTTATGTCTGTTTGATTATCTTAAGGTTATGTCAAGTGTTTATGCCATTTAGGTTACGTCTGCCTGATTATCTTATGGTTATGTCAAGTGTTTATGACTGTTAGGTTATGTCTGTTTTCTTATGTGTTTATTTACTTCATTCTTAGACTTGATACTAGGAAAGGGCAAATAATATATTTCCCTTGATTGCATATTAAATTCTATAGTTTTCTGTTTTCGATTTATTTATGTATCAAAGTAAAGAAATGGATGATATATTGTCTGTTTCTCAGAACTGGTCTGACTTTCATTAAAAATTAATTTAATATATTAACTGCCTCGAATAAGCCAGTATTTCGTTGATTATCATGCCATTTCAATTTAATATCGATTGTTTAAAAAGAACTCATTTCGACGATCAATAAATGTATTATAGACTTGAAAATAAATTTACGAAAATAATAACTTCGCCTTTCAACCCCTTGCACAGCAACTCCAAATCAGACTCGTAATATTCATTTCAACTAAATCTAAATCAAATGAAATTCTCCTGTTATCAAAGTCTATAAATTGTCACATCTATTTCCTCTATCAATTAAATAATTAACGACGAAAATGTAGATAATAACAACGATAGATAGATAACAACGTAACTATGAAAAAAATAATAAATCAAAGGGTATTCATTTAGTTTACTTAAAGGTTTAAATCATTTAGTTTGTACATGTTGCAATCGATGTAGGACGTTTCT
>NW_027582980.1:0-2781 GCF_028453695.1 Augochlora pura
AACACCATTCCTTTCATCTATATTCGCGCGTCTTTGGAGAAAAATAAATAACTGCAAAACCTTCGTAATTTCCGGAAAAATCCCGTGACATACAATTATATAAAATATATTTCTGTGACAAATTTTTACACAAACTTCTTTGTTCAAACATATATTACGATTAGACTGCAGATATTAATCTAAAATTATTATATTAAAATCAATTTAATTAATTCCATTGTTTTCTATCTCTAATAATGTTCCTAGTTGTTTTTAATATTTTCATTGTTTTGAATCTCATCTATTCATTTTTTGTCATAAGTAAATAAAATCCGCGGTCTATTTATGATAATATACTTATTCTTTCATGTAAACTTCAATTGTTCATAATTATGCATATATATATATTTATTGATAACCTGCCATACATATTCGTTATATGCGTTTACTTATTTTCAGTATAATTGATACACGTTATATACGTATAATTGATAACCTTGCACACACATATTCATTATACGTTCATTATACGTTTATTGTTCGGGCAATTACGGTCGAATTAACGGAGAAATTAACGACATCGTTCACACCTACCCCGTAATTCTGTTGAATGATTTCGCTTTCTTCTACTTAGTTGTACATCTGGTTCCACGCAAGTCACAATGCATGCGGTGGAAGTGAGTGCGGACCCGAAGAGCCCTCGTTTTGGGGCGAGTCCGAGGGAAGATACACCTGGCCTTTACGTCGATTGGGCAGTCGAAGATTCTGGACTGTGCAAGGGAGACAGGTTCGTACATATTTCTATACTGCTTCGAATTCTATTCATCATGATAATTTTTCTTTCTTTTTAATATCCGTTACTTATTGTTTTCGCAATATTTAGGAATAGTTGAACAATATAAATATTATAATGCGCCTTCTGCTATTTTTAGCTATTTTAGCTTCGAATCCTATGTACTAAGCATGATAATTTTTCTTTTTGTTTTTAATATCTGTTACTTATTGTTTTCGCAATATTTATAAATAGTTAAAATATATAGATATTGTAATGCGCCTTCTGCTATTTTTAGCGACAAGCTTGCAATAGTCACCTGTTTACTGATATTCTTAATTCTATTTATTTTTCATTCAATTTATACATCAAGGTGTTTTTTTTTGTTTTAATCAGCATGCTATAATCAAGTATAACAAGATCCGAAGTTTATAAAGTTACCGTAACGATAAATAGCATAATAAACTATGTAATCGCTAAAAACCGAGCAGATTGAACGACTCTAAATAAAATAACAATAACAATAAAAAATAACTAAATAAAGCCTAGGGACAAACCAAGAGAAGTAAAAATCGGCAAAAAGATAAAATAAAATGAAGAAGTGATACCTAACATAAGCAATAAATTTTAATGGTGGCCCACTAGTAAGAAATTGTCTATACTTTTTCTATACTTTTGTGTTGCAATTGTCGAATGTTCCATATTGTATTTAATCGTATAAAGCCAAATATAATTTAAAGACAACGTTACTAAAAATAATAACGATACATAAAATTTCCGAATCCAAGATCATACGAAGGTTACAGTGTCGTAGATCGTAGTATGCATCTTATTGTTACCAGAACATTAGATTCGAACAAATGTAGAAATTATTGCTAATAACGAATAATTCTTCTTCGACTAAAATTATATTTGACTAACATTTTGAACAGAATCAAATAAAATTTGATTCGTTGTCCTTTGTTCGGCGTTCGTTGTGTTTGATTCGTTCTCCTAAATGTAGATAATTACGAAAGCTACAGATTATGTACTTGTCATTGTAGACTAAGAATAATGTAAACTATGTTTCCCGTTTTATTGAAATACTTCGTGGAATTGGTTAGATCGATTCTAGTTGAAAAGAAGAAAAATGTTAATTAGATGTGGACTTAGAAGAAAGTATGTGCCTGGAATATAAAAGACGAAAGAGAAATAAAAAATTAGTAAAGAAGAGCTGGGTAAACACAGAATGTGTAGCACTGTATGGTTACGCTAAGTAACTCAGCTATCGGTGGAGAACAATACAGCAATATTTGGTTCTCAACAGGTCACTGTAGCGTGAAGCAGCACCGGAAGTTCGCCGTATGCCCCCACTAATTGCACCTGCGACTTCACATGACCCCATCTTCTATCCCTACTCCGAACCATTTCCACGTATTCGTATCCTCGACAGAAATTCGTTGAAATCTAAACACCTGCGCTTCAAATCGTTGTCGCATTACCAAATCGGAAAACAACACAATATATTTTCTATCAGGTTTCATTAAATATTTTTCTTAGAATTATTATAGTAATTATTATTTCCAAGAAGCATTTTATTACAACTTAACGTGCGCTATAGCTTGTGTCATACTTTTCGAAACTGTTTCTTAACAATGTTTCTCTACAATTTCGTGAGTTATAATTTCTTAGATTTTTATTTGTTCTATTGGAGAAACGATATTATTATTTACCTCGTTTTATGAGACAATGGTTTTTGACTTTTTACGATACCTTAAAATATAAATCTAAAAATATTTTGGATGCACAATACACGCAACTTAATGCGAGTGTAGGAAATTATTTATGTATATTGTTGTTTTTTAAATCATTGTTTTTTTATTGATACAGTTACGAACATAGTCTGGTATAATAACTTTTCATAATTGTACCAAGCGATTTCAATTTTGGTGAGGCATCAGAGGGAACAATTTAGTACAGAACGACTAAAAAATTGTGTCCAAAAATTCCAATTAGTTGTAATGGTAAAAAAATAAAGGAATGATGTTTTT
>NW_027582981.1:0-2780 GCF_028453695.1 Augochlora pura
GCGTTGATTAGCTTATTTGTCCTATATTTTCTATATAGTGTATGTCAAGGTTGATATATAATATTTATATATCCTATATAATATTTTCCTTAATAAAACTAAATTTTCTTAATTTTACTAAATTTTCCTTAATAAAATAATATTTTCCTTAAAATAATAATATTCTTCGAAAATTTATAAACAAGTATCCTAAATATAGTATAGCAAGTATACCCTAAATTTACGGTTTTCAGGAAGCGCCTTCCCCCCTTCCACCATGAAACACAATCCTCTCTGGAATATATTAATTACGATGGAAACGAACGTATGGTTTCACAAAAAAGTAGCGTTTCCTTTTAAGAAATTCGACTCGCTGCGCAAGAAAAAAAGTGAGCACGTGGCACGAACGACTTCCTTCGATGCTTTCGTTAGGAGAGATGATAACAACCGATCTGCGTCTCGTTTTTTCGTCGTGAGTCGTCGGTTCGATAGCTCGTGCGCGCGGTATTATAAACGGCACGACGTGGAACGGAATTATCAGTGAACTGGTAACTGCCCCGAACGAGTCAGTTCTCGGACAGGATGAGTTACGGACACCTCTAGTAGCGTTATTAAAAGCCATTATTCAGAACACAAACGATATTATCGAGGCGGTCGAAGAATTACTACTTTCGCGTATATCATTGCCGGTGATACGCGAATTTCCTGCGCGGAAGATCACGGCTCTTTCGGTGTTGTTTGATGGTGTGTACGTTTCTCTGTGTGTGTAAGTCTTCATTCGGTGGTTAAGCTTGTATTCTTGAATTTAATACATGGTGAAAATATTGTATTATATAGTTATTTTTGCATTCATATTATATAGTATTTATTGTTATATAGTACTATATGATTATATAGTAATTACTGTATTTATTATATTCATATTAAATAGTAATTACTGCATTTCATATTATATTCCATTAATTTTGTATTAATATTATACAGGGTGCATCAGAATTATTCTAACGAGTTAATTTCGAGAAATTGTTGCATTAATAAATCAATTATTTCTTGACCCTTATTATTAAAAAAAAAACCATTTGCCAATTATACTATTAAACACCCCATTGTCTATCTTAACAAATTAAAATTAAAAAAAAATCGACCATAAACAACAAATATCGTTTATTAATTTCACATAAAAAAAATAAGGAAGAAACTTATGGGACACCCTAATAGATCGACGCAGCTAAGTGGCATTACATGCTTCGCAAAGTTTCAATATCCTATTTCGCAAACGGAAAACTGCATCGGCGTACGTATACATATATTGTATATAGTTTCGCTGGCCTAATTCCGTGTCGGAACGGAACCAGTTTTAAGTTCACGGAAACGTCGCGCGACGATCGAATACAAACGAGTGCCGCCGAGTTTTCGAACTCGGGCGGATGGTTCCGCGCTATTTTCCCATTGGATCGCGCTATTTTCGCAGCGGCACGCACTATACCGTGTACCATGTAAAAGGATGCATCTGGATGAAAGGATGATACAAAATTAGTTAAATTAATTACGACTCAATAATTTCACTTTTAACAATTTTTTTTTATATCTAAACTTTGTTAGTATAAATATTATTTTAATATTATTTTGGAAAGAAACAAAGATGGCAGAATATTTTCAGTGGTGCCTCCGAGTCTCCACTCGAGTGCAAAGGGTTAAGATATATTTGTATACAATATTAAGAGACTAATTATTTAAAATATTAAGAGATATTTATATAAAATATTAAGCGATATTCATATAAAATATTAACAGTCTAATTATTTAATCTTGCAATCAACTTATATTAAATTCTGTCATTTACACCGGACATCACATGGTTACGGGATGTATCCGGCACTCGCAGGGAAAGGGTTAAAGGTCGCCGTGGGTGAAACGGTAAGATATTGAATCGACGGTGTCTCTCGTAGCTTCGCGGGCAGCAACGCGTTTACGAGCTTGTATCCTATTTACGATAGCGCCGGTAACCCCGTCGCGGATATCTCTTCCATTTTCTCTGTGTGTCAGTAACACGTTCGATGGTATATCGATTCCGCGTGGGGAATAAAAATGACGGCGATCGGGGAGCAGGGGAATGTTTACGGACAGCGCGGCGATCGGGCGGACTAGGTTTTTCATCCGGCGACGATATAAAGCTGCGCTACGTTGAACTGGGCGGTGGTTAACCCCTTACTTCAACGAGTCAGACCCGTGACGGAGATTTCTAATAATAAGATATCAATGTTCATCCGTACCTTTAAGTAAAAATCAAATTCTGTTCTCTTATCATCAATATTCAACCCTTTGCAAAATAAAAAAATAAATAAAATAAAATCTAATCTCCGCGGAAGAACGCGACACACGCCGGTCTGCAGACGTCTCTGCATCGAATATCGACGGGCGTAATTCGTGCGGCACCCCGATATCAGGCAGCGAAGACGATAAATTCGCCGGCGCGCGACGACCCCACCCCGGCGTAGTAGTCCCCTTCGTGCTCCACGGACCAACAAGGCGGGAAGGGCGTCCCGTCCGTGATCCACGGTACACGATTTAATCCCATTAGCAAGCTCGTCGTTTACGAGGGGAGGAGAAGTCGCGGAATATCGCCGGCGGGCGTACAACGGGCCCACCACCACCACCCTCCCCTGTTCGATCTCCACCCTATCTCACGGCCGGTCAATCCTCCGAGGTCGCGGGTCGCAGGTGAGTTTTACGGCGACGATCCGGCGTAGATGTTCGAAGTAAGAAGGTTCGCGGGTTAAAAGGTATGAATATTTTTGTAT
>NW_027582982.1:0-2780 GCF_028453695.1 Augochlora pura
CGATTTTCTGTATTTACAGTGGCTCACAAAAATATTCATACATTTGCTATTAAGTGGCGCCTCTACGGCCCTATTGAAATTGTTGTAACACGTTCCACAATTATTTTTATAGATACTGTCAAAGGTTAGATTTACAAAAAATTGTTGAAAGTGTAACTGTTCTATGAGTTACGTGACTGAATTTCAGATGCATAGAATGAATTTTGTTATGTAAAATAGAAATACTAGAAGTTAAAAAAATTATATTTGATAAGGGTTAATGATCTAATTTCATCGAACCGAACCTGCGTATACAAGGTGTCCTAAAAGTCATCCCCAATCGTAAAATAAGGGCCGATCGAAACCCAGTCTCGCTCATGAGCTCAATCACTACACACCAGCCGATCTCGCGTTTCATGATGTCTGTTTGTCGTTAATAATTCGTAAACAAAGCCGTGGATTGCATTTTCGCTAAGGAAAAACTTACTTCGAATAACCTCGAGTGCCCCACTTTTCACAATTACGAGCTACTTTTGGGTCACCATGTAGATATCAAAAACAAGAGAAACTGCATTTATAATGTTGGAATTGCTTTATTTGCAATGTAAATATCCGGATTATCAAATCCGGTTGACGTGGTTTTCTTTTCATTTTTCATAGAGAATTAAATTTATAGAAAAGTCGTTTTATTTTCATACGCGTATGTACTATTTCATGTAGATACTAGCATAGAGAAAAAAAAACGTAACTGCGTAAAAAATCGAACACACATCCAGATTTACGGTTCAATACGTTGCCCACATAGCCATTCCAATATCGTAAAATTTGTTCTTTGTTTTCCGTATCTATAGTAAAAGTTCCG
Source organism: Augochlora pura (assembly GCF_028453695.1). Classification (NCBI taxonomy): domain Eukaryota; kingdom Metazoa; phylum Arthropoda; class Insecta; order Hymenoptera; family Halictidae; genus Augochlora; species Augochlora pura. Next base: position 842 of record NW_027582982.1, read on the forward strand.
TACGACGAAATTTAAACGTTAAATAACTTCATAAGTAATTCCTATTGCCATAAACATTTAAACGCGATTCAGATGATTCAGCAAAAATATTTCTTTGAAACCTTGATAATTCGATCGACTTCGGTGACTCGAATTCCGTGACCTTCCCTTGTCAGCTAATAATGATTCGGAATGTAGGAAGGTGGGTGGCACTCGGTAGAGAAGGCGACCGATTTTTCATGCTCCTCGCACCGTTTAGTTTGTCGGTAAGTGCCATTCCTTGTAGCTCCTAATAGTACGTATTACAGTTTTCTGTTATTCCTAAACAATAAGTCTGAGTTTCCTAAAGAAATACTGAATGACAAAATGCATAGTTCTTTACTTTATTTTGCAAAAAAGGCTGCTATTGTCAATTATATCCAGAAAAAGTGGGAGAACCGTATCTTCATAAGTACTTCGCGTAACTCTAAAGAAAGTAGTAGTAAAAATCGTAAAACAAACCGTTAGCTAGTGATATGATTTTACAATATATTCTCAAGGAAAAACATACCAACAAAAGAAAAAGCTTGCAATTTCCTACGACATATACAAAGAGTAATAAATAATAATCCCAGAGTACTAACATCTTCAAATAGTACAGTCAAACGTGCTCGATATAAATTTTATCTATCGACGAACAATAATAAAACATATATAACGTGTTATAATTGTAACAAATATATTTGCAAATTTCATGCAACGTATTATTGTCCAGATTCCAAACAAACATAATTGACTTGCTACGTTCAATTTTTATTTTTTCCTTCTAATAAAAGATATTTATGTTTATTTACGTCTTTTTTTATTTCATGCAATAGAAAAACTCAAAAAAAGCATCTTGACCTTTATATAATAGACTAATCCTTCTATCGTTAAAAAAAAACTCCGAGTTATTTAGTTTTAAAGAAGTTATCGCGTTTTAAAAGGTGTACGAACAATTTTATGAGCCACTACATGTCAAAATGAATAAATAAAATACAAGAGCAGGGAAAATTCTAGAAGAATCTAAGTCTGTTCTTACATTGTTCTCAATATACTAAAGCCATTAACACTTATTGTTAACATAATAACAGGATTTCCCATTATTGTTAATATTATACTAAGGGAATCTTAAAAATCTGTTTATTAATTAAAAATTAAGTTATTAGGTGACTATACGATAATTGCTAGTTTATTAACAAGTTTTCAGCTATAAATTGTAGAATATCAAAAGATGTAAAATGAGTTGCAGCATTAGTTACAGCTAATATATTCATTTGTGTCTTGCATAAAATTTTAAGTAAATTGACACAGATTTCTATAGAAAAATGTTTTATACTTTGCACTTACGATGTTTTATACAAGGATACTTCAACGGACGCAAATGATTAAGAATTATCGTTGGTCGTTACTTTTAGTTTGGATACTATGAAACGGGCGTTGAATAAAAATAAAAAGCAAACAGCATAATTTTTCACGTTATTTATTATATTCAATCGAAATAACTTCTATTGGCAGCTACGACATTCTACCAACCATTGGACAAGTCATATATGCCTTTTTGAAAAAAATCTTCATTTTTAGAGTTAATTTAAAATCTTTTATATTATCATTTTAGTTATTACATTTTTTTTTCTCTTGAAAATAATTCATAATTTTCGTTCGAAATTCGAAATTTTTAGAAGCAATATTGAGCACTTTTTTCATTACTGGATTCATCTCGGCATGCGTGATTAATGTTTCTCGAAGCTTGAGATACGCCATCATTTATTTTGAATTCGTACAACAAAAGTAAATGTAAATCGCGTTTTATTTCCATGTAGTTTCGGAGAAAAATCAAATAAAAATGGGATGCAAACGCGAACAAACTTTACGAAATGTGTAAGAAGAATACCTTTAACCCTTCTTTGCATGATGATGGAAATTTCAATCATAACATTTA
>NW_027582983.1:0-2780 GCF_028453695.1 Augochlora pura
TTCGCTTGCGAGAACTCGGACGATGCAGACGGTTGCTCCCGAGGTATAATAAAGGACAAAGAAAAGCGAACGAGTAATCCATTATTTCACCCGTGCACCACAATACATATATCCATTTAAATTCCCTCGTATCCTCCTCCATCTCTTTTATATCCTTAGATAATATGTTGTATCTTATCTATATCCACTTAAATTACCTTGTATCCTCTTCTATCTCTCTTATATCCTTGGATATTATGTTTTATCTCACATATATCCACTTAAATTCCCTAGTATCCTCTTCTATCTTTCTTATATCCTTGGACATTATGTTATATCACACATACATCCACCTAAATTCCCTTGTATCCTCTTCCATCTCTTATATACACTAAAATACCGCTGCATCCTCATCTATCTCTCTTTTATTCTTCGATATTATGTTGTGTCTCCCTTATATCCTCCTAAATTCCCTTGTATGCTTTCTATCACTTTTATATCGTTGCATATTATGACGTATCTCACTCATATACACTTAAATTTCCTTGCATCCTCTTCTATCTCTCTTACATCCTTGGATATCATGTTGGATCTCACTTATATCCACTTAAATTCCCTTGTATCCACTTCTATCACTTTTATATACTTGCATATTATGTTGTATCACACCTATATACACTTCAATTCCCTTGTATCCTCTTCCATCTCTCTTTCATCCTTGGATATTACTTATGGACACTAAAATACCGCTGCATGCTCTTCTATCTCTCTTTTATCCTTCGATAATATGTTGTGTCTCAGTTATATCCAATTAAGTTCCCTTGTATCCACTTCTATCTTTCTTATATCCTTGGTGTTTAACCGCGCACACACGATTGTCTCGAAGATACGCGGTTCCCGGTGATTCTTTCGAATGACAAGGATGATAAAATTGGTTGATGTAAATGTAACCAAACAGTTTATTATAATAACACTTAATAACAAAATCGAAATTATAAACGACGTTGATTCTGCGAATATTATTAGTTGATTACGATGCAGCGAATAACTAACAGATGAGAGTGATGGTTAGGCTAATGAATTTCGTGTGAAGTGTATGTTTGTACTCTCTGTTCGTCGAACTGATCATCGCCGAGGTAACCTCGGAGTGGGTGTGTATTAAAATATGGAACAAGCGGATTCATAGATAACAATATTTCGGAAAAAGTAGGGGAAACGGTCGTCTTGAATTGTTTGGTTCAAAGAAAAGCGCATACTAACGGAAAGTGACCGCCCCGAACTCATCGTCACCCGCAGGTAGTGCTCGTACCCTCGGGTGATGCTCGCGAAGGATCCGCGTGTCCCAGTGACGGACCGTGGCAGACAATGAATCATAAAAGGGCCTTGTGCGTTCGACAAAATACTCTAGTGCGGGTCTTGGCAAAATATTAAAAGCTGATGGCCAGATGTGGGGTTTATTGAAAAAAATGACAAACAATAGATTAAGCACCGGCCTTTTAGAGACATTACTGGTCAGGAATGCGTTGAGAATATTTGAAAATTATACTATGTGCGTGTTTTTATGACGGCAGTTACTGCTATAAGAATAATTTCGCACTGCAACGGAACAGGGTGTTAAAATGGCAATGACGGCTGTAAACTAGTTCCGTTCTGTAACGGAACACGTGGATATTATGTTTTGTCTCCCTTATATCCTCCTAAATTCCCTTGTTTCCTCCTCTATCACTTTTATATTCTTGCATATTATGATGTATCTCACTTATATACACTTAAATTCTCTTGTATCCTCTTCTATCTCTCTTTTATCCTTGGATATTATGTTGTATCTCACTTATACACACTTAAATTCCCTTGTATCCTCTTCTCTCTCTCATTCGTCCATCGATATTATGTTGTATCTCACTTATATACACTTAAATTCCCTTGTGTTCTCCGCTATGTCTCTCATATCCTTGCATATTATGTTGTATCTAACATATATATACTTAAATTCCCTTGTATCCTCTTCCATCTCTTATATACACTAAAATACCGCTGCATCCTCTTCTATCTCCCTTTTATCCTTCGATATTATGTTGTGTCTCACCTATATCCAATTAAATTCCCTTGTATCCTCATCTATCTCCCTTTTATCCTTGGATATCATGTTGTATCTCACTTAAATACCCTTAAATTCCCTTGTATCCTGCGATATATCTTTCATACTTGGATATTAAGTTGTATCTCTCTTATAGACACTAAAATACCGGTGCATCCTCTTCTATCTCTCCCTTATCCTTGGATATTATGTTCTATCTTACATATATCCACATAAATTACCTTGTATCCTCTTCTATCTCTTCTATATCCTTGGATATTATGTTGTACCTCACTTATATACACATAACTTCCCTTGTATCCCCTTCTATCTCTCTTATATCCCTGGATATTAAGTTGTATCTCACTTATATACACTTAAATTCCCTTGTATCCTCTTCTACATATTATATATCCTTTGACATCATGCTGTATCTCGCTTATATCTGCTTAATTTCGCTTGTATCCCCTTCTACTTCTCTTATATCCTTGGATACTATGTGCTATCTCACTTATATCCATTCAGATTCCCTTGTATAGTCTTTTATATCCTTGGATATCATGTTTTATCTCACTTATCAACACATAAATTCCATTGTATCCTCTTCTATCTCGGTTTTATCGTCAGGTATTATGTTGTATCTCACTTATATACACTTAAATTCCCTTGTATCTTCTTATATCGTCCCTTACGTCCTGTGATATTATGTTGTATCTCACTTATA
>NW_027582984.1:0-2779 GCF_028453695.1 Augochlora pura
TGTGATATGTGCAAATCTCAGCCACATTTTTGTTTACAATGTTTCAATAAACTTCATTAAATTTTAACTTAAATTTTTTATTGTCATTTATAATTGAACCCTTGACAATGCCGGTCTCATGCACAGATATCGATTAAACGAGAATTTCGCAGTCACTCCCTAGAATCCACGCCGCTTAAACGAAAAATCGATTGCCGGTCCCCAGGGACCGGCGCCGGCTGAACGGAAAGTCGACTGCCGGTCCCTAGGGACAGTACAGTGTAGAAGACATATAGAGACACGCATAACGGTTAGGTTGCGCGTTACATATAAAGTTAGCATTTCAAACCGAGTTATAAGTTATTTAGTCCCACAACAGTGGGTAGTCCTTCGAACTAGTAGGCACCAAGTGCAATATTCAGAGGATCTCGATCAAAAAGAAAAAAGACTACCCCGCAACAGTTATTTGGGTAACCTGTTCCGTCCATCCAAATACGCAGTGCCAATATTAGTTAACCACAATTAGCACTTTATTTACTAAAAAATTAATTTACTGTAGGGTTTTTTCCGTATGAAAGGCAGAATGGTTGATTGTAATAAAATGGTAATGAATGGGACACATGGCGACAGAGTGTTTGGGCGACTTCGAGTGGCCTGAGTCTATTGCTTAGGTTCCTTGAAGCCCTGCGTGGCCCAAACATAGAGTGTGAGTGAGCGAGAGGGAAATAAAGAAAGAAAGAGAGAGCATGAGTAAGAATGAGATAGCGAGTGACACAGAGCGAAAGAGTATGAATGCAAGAGAGAGAGAGAGAGAGAGAGAGAGAGAGAGAGAGAGAGAGAGTAGGATAATTTGGAAAAGGACTAGCAAGGAACATTCGAAGGAGACCCGTGGCGTGAAGAAGTCGTTGTTGTTGTCGTAGTTGTTGAGTCGTTGTCGTTGTCGAAGTCGTTGCGTTGCCGTTATTATTCTTGTTGTAAGTCGTGGGAAGTTGTGGATTATTAATAATAAACTGTTATTCTTGTTATTGTTAAACGAAGGTGCCTTTAGTTGTTGCATTATTATTATCACGGAGTCTCGTGGGATTTACCTATAAAAATAATCCCTACATTACTTACTTTTCGTCTTATAAAAATTCGTAGCCTCACAGTTTATACAAAATTTTTTTAGAAATCAAGCAATGCGTTTAAAGTTTTGGAGTAAATTGTTTACTACAAATGGACAAACGTATAGAGTTTATTTCTACCAAATTTCAACAAAATTGAATAATGGATAAAGAAAATAAATATTAAATTTTTTAAATCTTCATACTACGTAATATCAGTTCACGAAAGTATTTGTATCAGACTTTAATAGAGACAGTTTTGTTTTGTTTCTACTGTTATTTCACATTGAAAATGAATTCTGTGTATGATGTATAGTTTTCAAAATTGCATGTTACTATGGCTTTCTTCTTTTATGCTAATTCAGTATTTCGTCGAATCACCTCGATGCTTTGTTGCTTAATTTGATTGATTCGATTGATAAAGACGAAATTACCCATTTTGGTTGTACTTTTCTTCATTGTAATTATTTTTTCAATTTTCTCCAAATAAAATAAAATGTTTTGCCCTCGGCATATTAATACTACCGAAAGATATTTCCAAAAGCAGTGTTGTCAATTTTTTGTTTCCAATTTGTTTTAGGAGTCGAAGAATGGTGTAAAACTAAAAAATGGAAATAAAAATAAGTTATACTTGATTTTGTCCATTTAATAAGTACATTAAGTATTATGTACAGCAATAAATCAACGAATGATGTTGAATGTTTAATATTTTGTAGCTCTTCCTTCATCTTTTGAGTGAACACAGCATCTAACGCCGGACAGAAATCATCTTGAACAGATCTAGAAATGTTGCAAATGTATAGTGGGCAGTTTGCACTATTATGAATCAAGTCACTTTCCTTTTTTTATCTCCGAATTTGTATTATCTTCAAGTTAAAAACTAAAATTGAAATTAAATTAAAAATTAAAAGAAATCAAGATCCGTTTTAAAGAGTACATTACGCGTATTAGTTCATATGCAAATGGAGCATATAAGTAAGAATTGTTTTATTCTTACAATACGCTTCAACTTAATATTAGGTGTGAGGAAATTCCCCAATATTAGTAAAAACAAAGTCATAGAAACAAATTATCTTATGAACAATATATTATATTATCTAATATAGGGAAAGGTATTGAATTACATAACACATTTTGGAATTATTTAAAAAGAGATTAGATAAGAATAAATAGTTGAAGAATTAGTTGATATACTGATCGCAATTGATACATTTACCAACCAATAAACCAAATAATATGAAATTGTAGGCAACAAAGTAATTAAAAACTTATGAAATTGTCAAGTGGAAAATTGTTGTGAAATACAATATAAGCAAGTGTTTATAATTACTCTAAACGATTTGGAATAACAATTCTTGTAATAAAACAGATAATTTATTATATCGTCAGACACATATATCGTCAATCATAGTATGTATATGTATATCAGCAATCGTCGCACCATATAGCCGACGCTGTAACGTAACATATAACTGTTCGATCCCTCGTCGTTTCAAAAGAAAGCCTCTTTCCCGATTTCACGCTGTCCTTCGTTATTTAGAAGAATGCTAGCCTTTTTGACATGTCGTATACGACATTCAAGGGTTCGAGCTGACAGCATCGGTAAAAGCGGCAACAAATCAATCCGTAGGCCCGTGCTGAAAATATCGTTTTTTTGCTACGAGGGCCTCGGATCCGTACATGAACGGGCCTGATGG
>NW_027582985.1:0-2778 GCF_028453695.1 Augochlora pura
CAGAGGCAACATGCACCAGTACAACAAGAACGGCAAGAGTAAGTTGTCCGCCTCGCAGAAAGAACTCTTTACACGGCATTCCCGTCGATCAAAGGGGCCCACAGTGCTCTCGTCCCGTTGCGACGACTCCAAATTCGAAGCGCGGGATCTGAAATGTCTTCCGGAAATATTAACGACCACGTGGCGGTTTTTATACGCCGCTTGCACTTTTTTAGGTGCAAAGTTGATTGACACGCAAAGCTGAAATTTAATTTTGGAGACCGACGATAGACGTCGATGAATTGCTTCGATGACGCGTCATTGGCGCAATAGTTCTCTGTTTTATTTGGTGAATTCGGTATTGTGGAACCCACGAAACGGGGATATATTTTTCGTACATATTTATTAATTTTAGGAGCTTTTAGAGAAGTACCAACACAAATCAATTTCTTTATTAAATGAAATTCTGATTTATTGATTTCTCTACTTGAATTTCTTGTCATATAGATGTTTGAAATTTTTTTTAAATTTTACTTTAGAGTTATGTGATATTAATGTTAATTTTCTCCCGAAATTCTCCGCAAGATCGAACACTGTGAGGTCCCGTGATCGAGAGGAGCTCCTTGGATCGTCTGACGATTTATGCAAATGTGAACCTCGTCCGACCGCTCTCTTCCCCTCTCTCTCCCTCTCTCTCTCTTTCTCTCTCTTGCGTCGATATTGTTATTAATCGTCATTACATCGAGCAGGGTGGTCCCGCATAGCCTGCACTCGTCAACCCCCGGCACACCTCCAGCCTAATTATTTCTCGGACGTAAAATGTCCGGCAATTATCCCGCGGCGCTCGTTAGCCGCGTTCAGCTAGAAATTAATTGCTGAAATACAGAGCGTATAAACGGAAACTGTTCCCCGTAGCTCGAGTCTAGGAACATTTACTGCATTTATCATCGGTCTTTCGGAAAAGTCTGTTCCCCGTGTAATTAACCCCTTCTGCTACGATTTCTTCCGAAGCCGGACTGATCAGCGACTTTTTCTTGCAGGAGATACAAATTGATATTCCTCGAGCGTGTACGTTAACGATTATTAATCGGGGCACATAACGCGACTGATGATCATTATTGTACTTTCACTGCTAACAGCTTTTATTTCGAAGATAAAGGTTTTGTTCATTGAATTTTTATCTGAACTCGCCTGAGACTACGTATCGTTTCGTAAGAATGAAAATTTAATTCCTTACAATTTTTATTATGATGTAGGCTTGAATTAAAAATACTATTCGATCATTTCGTAACGAAAGAGTTTTTGGAACGTCGTCATTTTGGCGATAAAAACCTGCGAAACCGGTTGATGGTTGCGATAAATTCACTGTTAATCAGTGTAACTACTTCCGAGTGTTCGAGTTCATAATTAACCATAATACAAGCCGGACGGTTAAATATAGTTCCCGTTGACAGCGAAATTGTTAAATTAGATTACGCATAGAATAGTAAATAAATCTGTCGAGCTTATACAATCGTTGATAAAATCCGTCTGAAGTTCCACGGACGTACGGGTGAAGCTTGCATCTACGATACTTTAGAGTCCATAAACAACGAAGCAATTATTTTCCACGGCGGACCTCACGGCCACACTTTAATTTCCACAAAGCGATCGATAAAACGGCGAATTAGCATAGAGATATGCCCAGCCGTGGTATCGCAATCTCGCCACGTTCGCGAATCTTAACTGGACTGCTCCATAAATCGAGACCTGGTTTATAGGCACCGTTGGAAAAACGCTCCTGCGCAGCCTCGTAAAACGGAAAACACGCTGGAAACGGCCATTTCGATCGAGGAGGAACGGTTCCCTGGGCTCTGATGTCTCGCGGTTATTACGAATATCCTGGCCAATCTCGGTCAGCTGTTCGAGGCGCGTCACCGGGGACGATCGCCGATCGCGCAATTCGGTTCCACGTTTCGAGGATATAGCGGCCGAGTTCGTTTTTTTCTTTTTTTTTGTAACGAACGTTTATTGTGCCAAAAAAACAATTACAAATATATATGCAAGAGTACAATAAACCTAAACGTACAAAGGGCTAAATAATAACTGGACTTATAGCTAGATTAATGGCTCAACATCGAGCACGCGTAATCTTAACCCTTAAATGCATGAATTAATGAATTTTATTTAAAAATTAGGGTTATAATATTTCAAATGAGTGGAAATCGGGAAAAATATTAAAAGAAATTATAAGTCATATCTTATAGGGTTTTTATTGAAAAATATTAATGATTATAATAGACATAAAAATTCTTTAGTTAGTATGAAAGAGATTGAAGCAGTCGTTTCCTTAAAAAGGAAACCTTACCTTTAGAAAATATGTTTTGTTTAACGAATACACCAAAATATTTCTAAATAATCCACTTCCAAAAGTACGTAAATGAACCCCGCAATCAAAAATGCGCGCCAATTGGTATAACGTCAGAAAGATACAAATATTGAAGTCAAATGTCATTATTTTAGTTAATTTTTGATAAGTCAATGGACAAAGGAATCACTGCCATTCAGCCAAATGTATCGATATCAAAACTGTTGTCGGGTATCCGCGCAAAAAGTTATTGATTCATTTTTGGGACTCTATGCATTTAAGGGTTAAGCTAGGGATTTATACTGCACTTAACCCTCTATGGCCCGAATTTTTGTTTTAACTCCAAAAAAATTGTGGGAATGAAAAATCAGGAATTATAAATCTACATATGCAAATGAGAACAAATACACCATCTACAGCCTAGTTCCTAATAAAGTCACCAGTCAGTCTAA
>NW_027582986.1:0-608 GCF_028453695.1 Augochlora pura
GATACAACACAACATCCAATTATACGAGAGAGATGCAAGAGGATAGAAGGGAATTTAAGTGGATATAAGTGGAATAAAACATGATATCCAATTATATGAGAGAGATAGAAGAGGATACAAGGGAATTTAAGGTGATATCATTGGCAAAAAACATGATATCCAATTATATAAGGGAGATACAAGAGGATGCGAGGGAATTTAAGTCGATATAAGTGGGATGAAACATGCTATCCAATTATACGAGAGAGATGCAAGAGGATACAAGGGAATTTAACTGTATATAAGTGAGATGCGACAAAACATCCAATTATACGAGAGAGATGCAAGAGGATAGAAGGGAATTTAAGTGGATATAAGTGGGATAAAACATGATATCCAATTATATGAGAGAGATAGAAGAGGTTACAGGGTAATTTAAGTGTATATAAGTGGAATAAAACATGATATCCAATTATATGAGAGAGATAGAAGAGGATATAAGGGAATTTAAGTTGATATATTGGCATAAAATATGATATCCAATTATATAAGAGAGATACAAGAGGATGCGAGGGAATTTAAGTGGATATAAGTGAGATAGAACATAATATGCAAGGACATAAGAGAGC
>NW_027582986.1:708-2777 GCF_028453695.1 Augochlora pura
ATATAAGAGAGATACAAGAGGATGCGAGGGAATTTAAGTGGATATAAGTGAGATAAAACATGGTATCCAATTATACGAGAGAGATGCGAGAGGATAGAAGGGAATTTAAGTGGATATAAGTGGGATAAAACATGATATCCAATTATATGAGAGAGATAGAAGAGGTTACAGGGTAATTTAAGTGTATATAAATGGAATAAAACATGATATCCAATTATATGAGAGAGATAGAAAAGGTTACAGGGTAATTTAAGTGTATATAAGTGGAATAAAACATGATATCCAATTATATGAGAGAGATAGAAGAGGATATAAGGGAATTTAAGTTAATATATTGGCATAAAATATGATATCCAATTATATAAGAGAGATACAAGAGGATGCGAGGGAATTTAAGTGGACATAAGTGGGATAAAACATGGTATCCAATTATACGAGAGAGATGCGAGAGGATAGAAGGGAATTTAAGTGGATATAAGTGAGATAAAACATGATATCCAATTATATAAGAGAGATGCAAGAGGATGCGAGGGAATTTAAGTGGATATAAGTGGGAGACAACATAATATCGAATTATATGAGAGAGATAGAGGAGGATACAAGGGAATTTAAGTTGATATAATTGGCATAAAACACGATATCCAATTATATGAGAGAGATAGAAGAGGATACAATTGAATTTAAGAGTATATAAGTGAGATAAAACATAATATCCATGATATAAGACAGATGCAAGAGGATAGAAGGGAATTTAAGTGAATATAAGTGGGATAAAACATGGTATCCAATTATATAAGAGAGATGCATGAGGATGCGAGGGAATTTAAGTGGATATAAGTGAGATAAGACATGATATCCAATTATACGAGAGAGATGCAAGAGGATAGAAGGGAATTTAAGTGGATATAAAAGGGAAAAAAAAAAGTTATCCAATTATATGAGAGAGATAGAAGAGGTGGCAAGGTAATATAAGTGTATATAAGTGACAAACAACATAATATGCAAGATATAAGAGAGATGCAAGAGCATGCAAGGGAATTTAAGTCGATATAAGTGGGATAAAACATGATATCCAATTATATGAGAGAGATAGAAGAGGTTACAAGGTAATTTAAGTGTATATAAGTGAGAAACAACATAATATGCAAGATATAAGAGAGATGCAAGAGCATACAAGGGAATTTAAGTGGATATAAGTGAGATAAAACATCGTATCCAATTATGTGAGAGAGATAGAAGAGGATACAATTGAATTTAAGTGTATATAAGTGAGATACAATATAATATCCAAAATATAAGAGAGATACAAGAGGATACAAGGGAATTTAAGTGTATCTAAGTTAGATACAACATAATATCCAAGGATATAAGAGAGATGCAAGCGGATACAAGGGAATTTAACTACATATAAGTGAGATACAACATAACTTCCAATTATACGAGAGAGATGCAAGAGTATAGAATGGAATTTAAGTGGATATGAATGGGATAAAACATGATATCCAATTATATAAGAGAGATGCAAGAGGATGCGAGGGAACTTAAGTGGATGTAAGTGGGATAAAACATAATATAAAAGGATATAAGTGAGATACAAGAGGATGCGAGGGAATTTAAGTGTATATAAGTGAGAAACAACATAATATCCATGATATAAGAGAGATTGAAGAGATTACAAGGGAATTTAGGTGTATGTAAGTGAGATAAAACATGATATCCAATTATATGAGAGAGACATAAGAGGATACAAGGGAATTTAGCTGTATATAAGTGGGAAACAACATATTATGCAAGATATAAGAGAGGTGCAAGAGGATACAGGAGAATTTAAGTGTACATAAGTGAGATAAAACACGATATCCAATTATGTGAGAGAGACACATGAGGATACAAGGGAATTTAATTGTATATAAGTGAGATACAACATAATATACAAGGATGTAAGAGAGATACAAGAGGATACAAGGGTATTTAAGTGCATATAAGTGAGATAAAACATGATATCCAATTATACGAGAGAGATGCAAGAGGATAGAAGGGAATTTAAGTGTATATAAGTGAGATACAAC
>NW_027582987.1:0-1338 GCF_028453695.1 Augochlora pura
CTTAGCCATAAGGCCGAGATGCGGAATGAACTTTGATCTTAGCCATAATGTCGAGAAGTGGAATAGACTATGATCTTAGCCATAAGGCCGAGAAGCGGAATACGCCTTGACCTTAGAAATAAGGCCGAGAAACGGAATGCACTGTGATCTTTGTCATACGACCGAGAAGAGAAATGCACTTTGATCTTAGCCAGAAGGCCGACAAGCGGAATAAACTTTGATCTTGGCCATAAGGTCGAGAAGTGGAATACACATCGATCTTAGCCTTAAGGTCGAGGAGCGGCATCCACTTTGATCTTACCCATAAGGCCGAGATGCGTAATGAACTTTGATCTTAGCCATAAGGCCGACCTGCGGAATGAACTTTGATCTTAGCCATAAGGTCGAGAAGTGGAATAGACAATGATCTTAGCCATAAGGCCGAGAAACGGAATATGCTTTGACCTCAGAAATAACGCAGAGAAACGGTATGCACTTTGATCTTTGACATAAGACCGAGAAGAGCAATGCTCTTTCATCTTAGCCATAAGGTCGAGAAGTGGAATAGACTATGATCTTAGCCATAAGGCCGAGAAGCGGAATGTATTTTGATCTTTGCCATAAGGTCGAGAAGTGCAATAGACTATGATCTCAGCCATAAGGCCGAGAAGCGGAATACGCTTTGACCTTAGAAATAAGGCCGAGAAACGGAATGCACTTTGATCTTTGCCATAAGACCGAGAAGAGCAATACTCTTTGATCTTAGCCATAAGGCCCGCACGCGGAATATACTTTGATCTTAGCCATAAGGGCGATAAGTGGAATAGACTCTGACCATAGCAATAAAGCCGAGAAACGGAATACACTTTGATCTTAGCCATAAGGTCGAGAAGTGGAATAGACTATGATCTTAGCCATAAAGCCGAGAAGCGGAATTCGCCTTGAGCTTAGAAATAAGGCCGAGAAACGCAATGCACTGTGATCTTTGCCATACGACCGAGAAGAGAAATACACTTTGGTCTTAGCCATAAGGCCGACAAGCGGAATGTACTTTGATCTTTGCCATAAGGTCGAGAAGTGGAATAGACTATGATCATAGCCATAAGGCCGAGAGGCGGAATACGCCTTGACCTTAGAAATAGGGCCGAGAAACGGAATGCACTTTGATCTATGCCATAAGACCGAGAAGAGCAATGCTCTTTGATCTTAGCCATAAGTCCGGCACGCGGAATATACTTTGATCTTAGCCATGAGGGCGATAATTGGAATAGACTTTGATCTTAGCCATAAGGCCGAGAAGCGGAATACACTTTGATCTTAGCCATAAGGACGAGAAGTGGAATAGACTATGATCTTAGC
>NW_027582987.1:1438-2776 GCF_028453695.1 Augochlora pura
CTTAGCCATAAGGCCGAGATGCGGAATGAACTTTGATCTTAGCCATAATGTCGAGAAGTGGAATAGACTATGATCTTAGCCATAAGGCCGAGAAGCGGAATACGCCTTGACCTTAGAAATAAGGCCGAGAAACGGAATGCACTGTGATCTTTGTCATACGACCGAGAAGAGAAATGCACTTTGATCTTAGCCAGAAGGCCGACAAGCGGAATAAACTTTGATCTTGGCCATAAGGTCGAGAAGTGGAATACACATCGATCTTAGCCTTAAGGTCGAGGAGCGGCATCCACTTTGATCTTACCCATAAGGCCGAGATGCGTAATGAACTTTGATCTTAGCCATAAGGCCGACCTGCGGAATGAACTTTGATCTTAGCCATAAGGTCGAGAAGTGGAATAGACAATGATCTTAGCCATAAGGCCGAGAAACGGAATATGCTTTGACCTCAGAAATAACGCAGAGAAACGGTATGCACTTTGATCTTTGACATAAGACCGAGAAGAGCAATGCTCTTTCATCTTAGCCATAAGGTCGAGAAGTGGAATAGACTATGATCTTAGCCATAAGGCCGAGAAGCGGAATGTATTTTGATCTTTGCCATAAGGTCGAGAAGTGCAATAGACTATGATCTCAGCCATAAGGCCGAGAAGCGGAATACGCTTTGACCTTAGAAATAAGGCCGAGAAACGGAATGCACTTTGATCTTTGCCATAAGACCGAGAAGAGCAATACTCTTTGATCTTAGCCATAAGGCCCGCACGCGGAATATACTTTGATCTTAGCCATAAGGGCGATAAGTGGAATAGACTCTGACCATAGCAATAAAGCCGAGAAACGGAATACACTTTGATCTTAGCCATAAGGTCGAGAAGTGGAATAGACTATGATCTTAGCCATAAAGCCGAGAAGCGGAATTCGCCTTGAGCTTAGAAATAAGGCCGAGAAACGCAATGCACTGTGATCTTTGCCATACGACCGAGAAGAGAAATACACTTTGGTCTTAGCCATAAGGCCGACAAGCGGAATGTACTTTGATCTTTGCCATAAGGTCGAGAAGTGGAATAGACTATGATCATAGCCATAAGGCCGAGAGGCGGAATACGCCTTGACCTTAGAAATAGGGCCGAGAAACGGAATGCACTTTGATCTATGCCATAAGACCGAGAAGAGCAATGCTCTTTGATCTTAGCCATAAGTCCGGCACGCGGAATATACTTTGATCTTAGCCATGAGGGCGATAATTGGAATAGACTTTGATCTTAGCCATAAGGCCGAGAAGCGGAATACACTTTGATCTTAGCCATAAGGACGAGAAGTGGAATAGACTATGATCTTAGC
>NW_027582988.1:0-13563 GCF_028453695.1 Augochlora pura
CCTTAATAACTTTAATAATAGCGTCTGGCAATTTTTGTTCTTCTATTGTATTTATCTATTTTAATTTCTAAATTCTGATAGCTGAAGAATCAAATTTTATTTTTAAAAAATTTTATTAATATTCACGGTTAATAAATTTTACCTGAAATCGTGATTAAAAGGTTTAAAAAGCAATATTGTTTCCTTAATATTAATTTATTGAACACTAAAAATAACTAGCACGCGATGCATTGTACGAATTATCAAATTATTATGACCAGCGAAGTTTGACCAGCGATTTCATGGCACAGAGAACGAATTTTCAGAAAGTGGATCGCTTGGTCAACGGTCTCTAAGGTTTTCATGTCACATCGACTTCCAGTGAAAAGCAGGAAACAAAATGGGCAACCAGGCCAGCCGGGGGAAGCATCCCTAATATCTCGCCGCAAAGCACATGACAAAGACCATTCTTCTACATCTCGTGTACGTCTGCTTTGCGGGAATACCGGCATTCGGATTTCAAAGTATCAGAAGCATTAAACGCTTTCTGGGTTGTTCCCGAAACGTTGTACAATGCAGTGGCTGTACCAAACATGATATCTCTAAAACTACAGGCCGTCCTTTTTCCCCATTTAACTTTTGCGAACTCTGGTATCGTATAATTCGCTATTTTGCACGTTTCAAAAAATTCAATTTTGCACATTTTAAAAAATTCAATATCGCAATTCGTCGCGATTGAATGGTTCAATCATACAGAACTTTGTCACAGTAATTTTGTCATAGTAACTTCGTCATAGTAATTTTGTCATAGCAATTTTGTCACAGAACTTCATCCTAGTAGCTTTGTCATAGCAACTTTGTCATTCTGCTTGCGTCAGAATACGAACGCGCGATAGATAAGGTCGAGCACGATAGCGTACGATTTGTTGGAACGTTATCGCATCGATTTTGGCATTCGACGGAAAATATTAACCCGGCTGAGCATGTGCTCGATCCGAGAGATACATGCATAATCTTCTCATAAACGTACGTAAACGGGCTCGTCGTGCGGCTTAATACAAACAGATGGTTATATGTACAATAGTAAATTTTATTCATTATCCTTTGTATTCTGTAGCATTAACCCTTTGCTCAGAATTATTTCCAATTTAGTAGACTAGTCAAAGCTATTTTTCATACGTGGAGAAATTATAGTGTATATATATATATATATACTACACTAAATATATATAGTTATATGCACATCGAAAATAGAGAAGGATTATTTATTTTAAACTTTCTTGCAAAGCT
The DNA here is from genome assembly GCF_028453695.1 of Augochlora pura. Classification (NCBI taxonomy): domain Eukaryota; kingdom Metazoa; phylum Arthropoda; class Insecta; order Hymenoptera; family Halictidae; genus Augochlora; species Augochlora pura. Next base: position 1,270 of record NW_027582988.1, read on the forward strand.
TGTTGTCAGATTTTACGATTTTATTGATTTTTACTGCGCATGTGGTGGTGCTGGATTATTAAGAGCTAATTATGTCAGTTTATATTTATAGAGGCTTTAGTTCCAAAATTAATTTCTTTGTCGATCAGACAAACTTTTTAGCAAATAAAATTAACCCTTTCGCAGATCGAAATTGGCTTTCATTTTTTTTAATTTTTATTATGAATGTAAATATGTACCACTATTTATAGAACAGTATAAATTCTATTACGAATAACTAATTATCATGAATTTTTAATAATTGTTTATTCGCAGCTCAAATTGAATATTGATTTTATTACATATAATTACAGATACGTATATTTAATTTGCTGAAGGTGAATTGGCGAATTTTATTCGCTAAAATATTAATATGATCTACAAGAGTATTAATTAACCTACGTGTCTTCATTTAAAAAATAATATAGTGTAAAAATATTTTTCAACTAGAAACTATAATCTCTTGAGAGATAGTAAATATCAGATGATAGCATAAAAGCGTCTATACTAAGAAAACAACGTTATAAATTAATGTCCCTGAAAGTGAAGCTCTTAACCTGTCTAGGAGGTGCTAGACAGATATTCAATAAATCATCGGGGAATAAATGTAGTACCCCGGAGGACCATTATGCGACAGGTAATCATATCGTATCACACGACATCTAATCAGTAGATAGGTGTTTAAAAATCGTTTAATTTCCGGCAAATAATTGGAACACAAACTATAAATTCATCCCCTAACTGCGGGCGATTTTTTAATGCGATCTAAAAATTACCTTAGCGAAGATTTAAAGCGAGAAACAAAGAATAAATAAAAATTAGAATATTCTTCTGTATAAATAAAAAGGATTGTTTAAATTTAGTTATCTTGCCAAGAAAAGGCATATTTATAAAAACCATATTTTGTAGAACACTTTGCACTTCACAGTATATTTCTTCGTCGACTGAAAAATTCGAATACTATCAATTTATAATTGCTATTAAGTTGGAAACTATGAAACGGGCGTTTCTGTTTAGTCTGTGTTCAGCTGCGACGCCCGTTTCATAGTTTCCAACCTTATTACCGAAAAATTCTATAAGAAGGGAAACAATAACTTATGAGTGCACCTAATATTTATTCTATTATTATAATAATTTCTAGTAATATTCCGTAGAGGTGTCGCGAACGTGACTTTGTTTATAAAAGCTCGAACGAGACTGTGATTAACAATTTACGAAACGCAAAATCACTGTACCAAAATCGATCTCTCTCCTCGACTCTGTTTTGAGGAGAGAACTTCGAGTGCTATGATTGGCGCATTCCTAAGTTTTGACGCTTAATTGACTCTCACCTTTACAAGAAGGACACGCTGATTATTCAACGGCTAGACCGTCCGTGGGGCAACACTCTTCGGGGTGGCGCGCGCGTGTGAAAATTTAATTAGGGGCGCTGGCCAAGGTTTTCCCCAACTGTGGCAAGTTTTGGCGGTGTACCACAATGATTAAATTGGCGTCGATATTTATGTTTCGTAAGTAAGCAGAAAAGGTGTCGATCGGTACAGACGTGCACGAATTGACAATACAATAGAAATTTAATGTATTATTATTAATTAAAATAGAAGGAAATGCGAATGTAATGAAATATAATAGAATGTATTGGGGTGTAATTAGATGAAATAAGGTGTGATAGAATTTAATACGATGTCAGGAAGTGTAATAGGGTATAATGAAATGTATTAAGATGTAATAGAATTTAATAAAATGTAAGAAAATGTAATAAAATGGACTAAAGTGGAATAAAATGGAATAAAGTGGAATAAAATGTACCGAAGTGAAATAAAATGGAATAAAATGAAATAAAATGGATTAAAATGGTCTAAAATGTAATAAAATAGACTAAAATGGAATGAAATATTAAAAATGGAATAAAATGCAATGAAAGGTACTCCAAAAATCAAATATTAAACTAGCCAGCTCGATATTTCAAAAAATGGTACCTGGTCACTTTCAAAATAAAAGTTCCGCGTATTCACCTAAAACAATTGTTAGCTCGATCTAATGGAACAATGAACCATAATTGAGTCCTTATAATCAAGATACATCTGCATCTGCAACTGAATTATTTACGTTATAATGCCGCGAGTACGCGTATATCTCTACTAGAAGATGGATAATCCGTAATTGCTGCTTCTCGATGGTGCCCAATTCAGGTCACAATTGGTTTCCGATAAACTGACAATCACGTGTACGGATTATCCGCAGAATCGCTAATAATTAAAGATTTACGCGGTGTCGTTTTATAACGAACGAATCCGTTTTATTAATTTCTACGTAGCAACAACATGTCGAAATTATATCAACGCTGCTAGAAACAGGCGAATAATTCGGATAGAGACTTCTGATAACAATTTATACGATTACCAGTAGCTTTAGGTTTAAAAGCGGATTAAACTAAATGATTACGCGTCGTTAAAAAATGTCAGTCGAATAAAAATTGAATGTCGACGGGAATCGCGCGAAATGAAATTTTAATTCGAGACGCTTCGAGCACGGTTCTCGCAGATAGAGCGTCATTATCGTACACCATAAATCACGGGACGACGTATTTATCTAAACTTCTCGATTCATTAATTTATTTCCGCGGCGCTGCAATTTTTACGAGACCGCGGCCGACGATAGGGCGAAGTCGCGAGATTAAAAAATACCAGTATTCATAGTACAACTTATGAACGCGAGGAAATTCTTCTTCGTTAAAGTTCGTTATGCGCAACATGCTCGCTCACGGCGTTGATTATCAAACACGTAAATCTAGCCTCCACTATTTTTATTCTCTCTCTCTCTCCGCCGTCGCAAGAAAAACAGCGTCGAGCAAACATTTCCCCATTGCGAGGGCCTTTTTATTGGGCGTAAAATTCTTCTGCTATTCGTTTAATATCGCAGCAACCGTGAAGCATGAAACCATTTCTACGAGTACATAAAATGTTCGCTTTAGTATCGATAAATATATGTTCGGCCGAAAGTTTTATAACACGGTACGATATTATATTATATTTCGGCACGTGCCGCGTCCGTTTCTCTAGTTCACGGCGATGCATCAACCGGCGTCTTGCTGTAACTTCATCTTTAGAGCCGCGATATTAATATATCTTGTTACATGTTAGCAAAGCACCGCGATCACACGCCGGGATAGCAATATATCCGTACACTTTGAAAGTGGGTTAAACAGACCCGGCTTATTGCCCTGGTAAATAGCGTCTACCGTAAATTAGTATACAGATTTATAATTTCTGTTTTTTAATCTGCTAGAAATGCATGTAAAATAATAAATTATTTTATCGAGTCTTGTTCCCATGATGCAACACTTTGTAATGAAATAATAGTAGGCTATGCGAGACGAATGCTTCGAAAATTATGTTAACAATATTACTATTGCTTTTTTAATCGCGATTATAATATTACTAGGTTGTTATTAGGTTATATTATGAATATTATATATTACTTTTCCATAGTCTCTTTTTCGCGAGTTTTATAGTATTTTAATACTGAATTTTATGCATTCAAGAAATGGAAATTTCAATTTTAATTCGATTTAATAAAAGTCTTTAATTTTATATTTTTAACTCTTTGCCAAAATCATTTTTATAGGAACAGTTTAACACACAAAGGGTTAACGTTGGCGCGAACGTATTAATCGAATTACGAGAATGCTATCTACAATAGTTATTGTTGAAACAGTGGCAGTTGTTCGTTTCGATATTAGTTCTTATAAGTCGGCGGAAAATTTCGCAAATATTGCTTTGTTTCCGCTTGAAATCTGCGGGGAGACGAACAATATCAACTATCGTAAAAGACAGAGAGTTGCGAGTTCCAGCAAACTTCCGCGCGAGCGCGTTTCGCCGTGTAACGAAGATAGAGATTCGATGTTACGAGGATTTCCACGGAGATGTAACGAAGATAACTTAATAAAAAGAGAACGCGGAGTGCAATTTCATATAATTTATCAAATCTCGCGGACCTGTCGAAAGTTGAAGTATCTCGACGACTGATCCAATTAGTAACAAAGTCGGACGTCAAACGAGATGAATGATCTCGCTGGAAATCTTTATATCGCGATACGTTTTGTGACACGATTTTAATCTATTTTTACAATATTTTTACAATATTTTTTGGTATTAAAAGCGGCGTTTTTCGCACTCGTGTTACGAATTTATTGAAATTCGTTCCGTCGCTTTTTAAATCTCGAATAAAATAATGGAACGCTCGACAAATTAAAAGTTTCGTTATTTGGAAAACTGATATCTTGATAAAATATTGTTATTCGGTATTTTCTGTTTTTCCATATTTTCAATAGTTGCACGGTGCAAATATATTTGTTAGGAGTATTATACGACAGCTATAAAGATATCGAATGAAATCGATTGCTGTAATTCCCGAACATATTTTCGATTGAAGAAAGGCGAGGAAAATATAAAATAAAATTTAATATAAAATTTTATATAAAAATATAAAATGCATAGCGTTACGTACATTAACCTCTTGCACTATAATAACGAGTTAGACTTGTGTTAAAGATACTATGTTAACTATAATAAATATGAATATAATTTACTTCTTTTAAATTCAAATAAAATTTAATTCTTCTATTACCAAAGTCTCGAATAAAGATAATATGGTAAATAAAAATTATTCAGTTCTATCAAGGACGAATAAGTGCTAATTAAAGTAGAGTTAAACGAGTCGTATGATTTAAAAAACTCCAGTTGGCTTTCGAAAAAATTAAAAAGCCCATTTTTCAGTATTCGTGATAAAATAATCGTAGAAATATTTTCCAGTTGACAATAATTTAAAACATACCTTTCGTCCAGCTTGAAGGACGACCTGGACAGGTCGCTCCACGCGCTCATGCTTCTGCTGCGTCTCCTGCAGGATGATTGCGGCGCTAGTAGCCTGGAGCTGCTCCGTCTCCTCGTCGAGGCGATATTTTCCGCTTGGAAGTAGACCCTCGGCGAGTGGACCTTCTGCTGGGCATTCGGCGGCGTGGACGTCGGCGTGACGGCCGTCGAAGTGTGTAGCTCCGGCAGTGCCTCGTAATCCCAAGCTCTGGCGCCCATGTCGAGCAAGGGTACCGCCGAGGCAGCGTTGTTCTGCCCTCGCAAGGGATCCCGAGGCTTCCGCTGTTGGAACAGGGCGAACAGCTGACGGAACGCCGACTCGTTCGCCCGGCGATCCTTCTTTCTCGGTGGAAACTTCACTTTGTCGCGTTACCGATCACGGATCTACGTTTTGTCCTGAGTCAGTGTCCGCCCTCCCCCCTCGATCGTCGCGGTCCTCGATCCACGGTGTCGAGTCACATCGCGAATTACCTCGTGGGAATACGGTGCGTCCAGTCGTCGTACTCGAACGGCTCACCGATCGTTCCGATAAGATCGTACCGGTAACACGCGGTAGCATCCCGCTCCATTCTGCTCGACGATGCTCGGACCAAACTGCCGCAAAACTGTCCCACCACCCTCTTCTTCCCACCGCCTTCTTCTCTCCGTCTCCTTTTTATCGGCGATCGACGTCGTCCCGAAGCGACACGTGCCGAGCGACGTTCATCGAACGCGATCCTTCGCGACGAGATTAACGGGATCGGCGAACGAGCCCGCCTCCGGAGGCTGATGTATTTTCTAATCGATACGCCTGAGACATCAATTTCTATACACGCCGCCCTAAGCAACGGGTATTATGCGCTGAGGCGAGGTAAACGGGAGACAACGTCGCTCCGGAAAATCGTCTTCGCCGTGAACGAACGACGACTATCGTGGCTCGATATTTCGATTTATCGGGGCACTTTGGACGATTAACGAGCTCGTCTAGATTCTAATCGCTGTCGTGCTTCTCCTCTACGTGCTCTCGTACCGAGGTTGCGCAACGATGCTGTACTTAATCGGCAATCAAAGAAAGACGATGCACCGTGCGAAATCAATAGCCGACGACTTCCGAGCTCGCCTTACAAATGCACCGTCGATCAGCAGTCGACGAGGCTGTTCACGTCGATTAGAACGTGGGAACTCTCGTTGGCGATATCAATCTCAGACAAATGCGGCGTTCAAGGGGGTTCTATCTCTTTTCTTCTCTTGGGCTACGATATCAAAGATAATCTAAAAGTGAACTGTTCAAAAAGTTACGCACGAGTTAACATTTTCGTGTATATCAACAAACAACAAACAAGCGGCTTTCGAGCAGCGTTGCGATTATAGCGTTTGCCTTGCGCCTACGTTTGATATATATCAAAAATTCAACTTGAAAAAATAATTCGTCTCGCGCGCGATCGATCGACGCGATCGATTCCGGCGAGCATAACAGCCGCGAGGATCGCGCGTGATCTATTTCACGACGGTGTTCATCGTGTTTAGGGGACGCGGACCCATCGTTCGCGCAAATTGCAGCGAACAACGACGATCGTGCCAGCGATCGTTAATTTCCTCGGGACACATGATTTCCCACGTCGCTCCAATCCGCGCGCTTTCGCCGACGACTTTTTCCCAAGGCTCTGTTATCGCAGTATCATCCGCGAATGCCGTCCGACGAATAAACAGGCGGAGGATCCGTGTGTAATCGTCGCGAGCTTAACGAGCCCGGCGATAAATTCGCGTTTCCCCTTCGCGATACGGCAGTTCGAACGGATTAAATCGCGCGACGGAGGTCAACGTGGAAGGTCAGGATCGTTGAAAAATTGTTCCAGCTGTAGGCGGCGAAACGCCTGGCCGCAAATATTGTGACAGGCTCTCGAGTGCCGATCGATGCCAGGAAATCCTCCGCGATCCGATCTGTGCTCGCAGGAGCAGCAGCAACGCGAGAACCGAGCGTGTCCCAAGGCTGTTTCCGATGCTAAACCGCGATCCCGTAATAAAAAGCCTCTTGGTATATAAGGTCTATATACAGTTCGTCTAGGAAATGTCAAATGCCTGGCCGATAGCAGCCGACCGAGCCACTTCAACCGACACAGAAGCCTCGTGTAAACAATGAACGATTCGTCGGTAGCGCAGTCGATAATGGAACATTACCGTCTATATCGTCCTCACGAAAAATCCTGTGTTCACGGAAAATCCTGCATCCACGTAAAATCCTGGAACCACGTAAAATCTTGCATCCCTCACTAAAGCTTCCTCAATGTCCGGCGAACTTCGTCTTCGAGTAGAACCACTCGCTGATCGACCAGCATCGCTGGACGAGTCATTCATCGACTCCCCGTCGACGCTGCTGGGATCAGCTGATCCCAAGCGAAACTCCACTGGACGCGACTCGATTATCCAAGCACCCTCGCGAATGGCAAAACCGGCGTATCGACACGTTACCGCATTAACCTTGACACCGCGGTGCACTATGTAGAATCCCCACGCATTTCGGCACACGCAACAACGACCCTCGATTCGTGCAACGCGACAACGCTCGACTTGTGCAACGAGGTTGAACCGTTTCTCTCGAGAAACCGGGGAAACTGTGGGGCTGTCCTTGAACCGCGTCAGCTGGTCTCCCGAAAGCTCGTGATCGACCGGCAGAGGACACACAGAGGATTTCGGTGGCGATGGAAATGGCGGAGAACAGACGAGCTTATCGTCCCCTGTGTAACTTCTCGGCGTAGCTCGTGGCGGGTGTCCTCGCCGCGGATTTTCCACTGTGCGAGGGGCAGCAGCTATCCCCCAGCAATCTCTAGCAGCTATCTCTCAGCTCGCCACCCCGTACTGCGGCACACCGTACCAACTTTCTCTCGCGTTCTGCCCACCCCTTACTCTCTCTCCTCCGATCGCCAACACTCGCCCCTCTCTTGCTACCCCGATGCCTCACTCTCTCCCCCTCTCTCTCTCTCACTCTATCACTCTCTCTCTCTCTTTCTCGCGTCTGTCAACCCGCTGCCTCTCCTTTCCACGGAGAGCTCCTCTCCCCCCCCCAGATCCGTACAAGTGCGGCGCGCACACATGCACGTGGCGCCTCTGTTGTTAAAGCGTCTGCGCTGCGGATTGCTTCCTGCGTGTCACGGTACCATCGTCGTCGTCTTAGATTCTTCCTGTCGGTCCCGGGACCTTGATGAGTGCCAGCCTTCCTTGCAGCCGGGCGATCCGGGACCGAGAGGTATCGTGTTACCATCGTCGAGAGGGTACTCGTGTTCTCGTGTCTTTAGCAGATTCCGACGCTTTTACCAGCCTCGTGCTCGTTTACTCGACTAGACTTTTTTACGGAAACCACGAGGGGTTGACGATGTTGTAGGGTGAGACGTTTGAAAGCTTAATGGGGATCGACCAGAGGCTGGCTTCTCGATTTCAAGAGCGTTTAGGGGATCGTTTAAAGAAGGTGTAGATTACCGTAGATTATTACGAGGCGAGAGTACGACGGTGGTATTCCGGGCGAATGCGAAGTTATTTCGGATAGGGATGAATGAACAGACGGAGTACAGCATCGATTCGTGCCGGAGCGAACCTAAACTTGCGTGACGGGCTTGCGCTTTGGAAAACTCGAACTTTCAATAAGCCCACGTGGTGGTGCGCCCCGTTCGACCATATCTCGGTAACGCGTGCGTCAAAATAGAATGAGGATACTATTTGCGTATACTGGCCGACGCCGATTATGCGGTGGCGAACGCGCGCTCATCAACGTTAGCTGCACGATCGGGATAGTTAGGATAAAAATTGTATAGTGTGAGAGATTACTCTCAGCATGTGCTTTGAGAAGGTATTACTGAGAGAATCGAATAATTGTTTAAAAATAACGCGTTAGATATAATTGAATTGCGACTTACTAGAATTTCTTTTAGTGAAGTTTTTATCGATATTAATTCGTATGGACTAAACTGTATTATTTAATTTAGTCGTTTGAGAACTAGGTGTAGGAATAATTACAGTCTATTTGTTACAAGTGATGACTTTGTCATCATTGTCAATATTTCAGTATATAATGATATGTCGTAAAGTGTTAATACTTAGGAACGAGCATATGTTATATAAAAAATGTTAAATATATAATAAAGCTAGGTACGCCCAGTAATATTATAATACATAAATAAATATGGTAATTTACTGACCATTATGTATGTAAATTTGAGGGATTTAATTGGATTTGTTGAAATCCAAGAGATGAGATAATATTATGTTACGAAATGAAACTTTTATATTCGAAAGTTCCAACTCTCGTTAGGAAAACCCTATAGATTATAATATTGTATAAAAATCGTTAAATAGCTTTCAAATAAAACACATTAAATATCGACGTTATTCCCTACTTTTCAATTAAAATAATACATTATTCGTTCACTACCAATATTTAAATATTAATGCTAAAATGAGACATAAAATGGAGTACTAACTCCTCTGTGAATCTCATTAGAATTTCATAGTAATATAATTTACTATAAACTGAAGATGTAATAATTATTAATTAGTAATTAGTATGGTAATTATCCTAACGTGACATCTATTGACTTGCACCATGTACTGTGCAAAGAAACGTTGCAATATCGAGCGAAAATTGCGATCGAAATAACACAGAAGAGCTAAAAAGAGAAGTCGATAAAACAGAAAGAATTTGCTATAGAATTGAAATTGTTATTATGAATATCTTTAGACGACTATTCCTAACTCAGCAGAAGTAACAAAGGACTTGTATAAACATTATATTTTATGAGTTTTCCTATTGTTGTTTTAGGACGTTGTAAATACCCGTTACCATTTTGTGTCGCATTCCACGTTACCGATTGTTCGCGAGAAGCAGACATGTTAGCAAGAATCGAATATTCTGTATACTTCATTTCTACTACTGAAACCCTAATGTGGAATTTTATATAATTAAGAAGGTTAACCCTTTACACTACGATTTCCTTTAGGACTTTGTCGATTAGTATTTTTCGTCCATTAATAATATTCTTAATAGAACGAGAATATTTTTCTTTCCTGGTTGTTTTCCTACATTTCTATTACCAAATGCTAATGACAAAAGATTCAAGTTTTAATTCTCTTTATTGAAACATTTGGCAGTTATATTATATTAAATTATGTACAAAATGTTCTAGTACAGTATCTACATTATGTCGTCACGAGTCTGACTCATTATTATAGTAATTGCTAGGTTAAGTTTGTTAGCAAGAATCGAGTATTGTGTACGCATATGTACATTCAAACGAGTCTTTCAAATATGGCGCCAGAATCTTCGAAAACTTCAGAACTTCGAAGCTTCTAAACTTTTCACACCTCGAAAGCATTTTTCTAAACGATCATACCTCAAATATCCTTCCATACCTCGACTTCCGTTGGCTATAATTGTTTAAACATTGCATTCTAAATCAGTCACATTGCTGCTTTGAAAATCAGAAAAATCTTTGTACAATTGATATTCGTTTATTTACCACTTTGACTATTTATCTATTGCAAAATAGCCACAGAGTGCACAATAGTATCAATTTCATACAGCAACAAGTATAATTTCCTACAAATTGACAAAAAGAATCCTTGTAAATTATGCATATTGTAAAGTTATGAATTTATTAACAAAACTTACCGGCAGCAACAATTTGTAGAAACATTGATACTGGAATAATTACGTCATAATTCATATTCCAACCGCTATTTTCATCAGCAAATTAAACAGTAAAATATCCAGTGGGATGCTCGTTTATATTTCTAACCTGCGAAATTGTTCGAAATATTAAGAAACCCGAAATAAGAAAGTTACTAATGAAAACATTTCGATTCAATATACGCACCGACAGAATTGCACAGTCAAATATTTTTGTTCCATTTCGTTGTGTCGCAGTGCCCGAAATAATTCGGACAATCGTTAATCTGTTGCGAGAACTTTCAAATCGTAACAACCACTACACGGCACTGTGAAGTTGGCGCTGCCGAGTTCAATGTCGCGTCTGCGCTATGACAGAGAGTTCGCGACTGCGCTGTGACACAGTCGTGTTTGAGACGCTTCTCGCCGATCGCCCGAATCTAAGGTATTATTTCGTTGTAATATTTAACCTGCACACTTGTTAACTTGTCTAATCGGTTATTTAACTATTCGTACACTTTGATAATCGGTCATTTATTATATCTGTCAATTGTTTAATCGATTATTTGTCTAATTGGTCAGTTGCTATGCGGACATTGTCGAATCGATCGTTTGATTTTTCGAGCACGTGTCTAATCGATTATTTTGTAAATCGTCGTTTGTCTAATAGGTCGTTTGTTTAATTGATTATTCGGCTATTCCGTCGTATGTATTATAAGTTATTTGTCTAATCAGTCACTTGTCTAATCGGTTATTTCTCGAATCGGTCACTTGTGAAATTGGTCATTCGTATAATCGCTCATTCGACTATTCGTTCAATTAGATTATTCATATTGCAGACATATATAAATTCCAGAAATATTTAGATTGCTAAAATATTTAAATTGTTACACTATTTAAGGGTTATAGTAAACCGTAGCTCGGATTTTCCTGCAATTGCGTTTAATAGAATTTCTTGCTACTGTTACAGATCAAGGTACTACGTGAGTAGAATTTGCAAATGGCTGCCTTTACTTCCTGTTCCTGTTCCCGAACTACGACGCAGATGCCTCGTCCTCTCGTCATGTAGTAAGTGATTGTTCAAAGTTTTTATTACGTAAAACATTGTATAATATTTTAATGTGGACAATGTCCGAAGAATTGTTCGTTAATTCTTTGAGTTATGTTTACTGGTAAGAATTACTGTTAGATTTGCTAGATATGATTACTATAGTTAGGTTTACAGTTAGGAGTTTCTGTTATATTTATTAGTTAGGCTTATTGTTTACAAGATTCAATGATTTTACTGCAAAATGATCGAGGAATTGATCTTTTACAACGTACTATTATTACGACACAAATTTATTTAAAAGTGGCCGTTGGTCCACTCCAGTGGTTAGCACTGGCCATCCTAGAGGTCGGCAATGGTCACCCCAGGGGACAGTAATGGAGAACCTGCGGGTCAGTAATGGTGAACCTAAAGGTCAGCAGTGGTCAATCGAATAATATTCAACGATCACTTTTGTTCATTTTTCTAAATTTTATTTCCTTTTTATTTAAAATTCTTTTCCATATTATCATTATAATGACCACATGTTTGTTAATTCTATATTACATTTACATAGTTAGGATGTATATATTAATACTTCGCATTTTCTACAGGAATTTAATTGCGTTAGCCCTCCTTCTATATAACTAAATTACAAAATAATTAAATTCGTTCGCGTTATCTATTTTCGGCTTTAACATTTTCTATTTATTATTATTATTGTCTTAAATAAGGGAGCTTAT
>NW_027582989.1:0-8039 GCF_028453695.1 Augochlora pura
CCACGTCTATGCGATACTGAGGTACTTGAATTGAACAGTCGGAATGCGCGAATGGATCCTATTGCTACTCTAGTACTTATAATGGCGGTGTCACTGTTACGAATGATTTTTAGATTTATGAGCTGCTCAACCGATGCGCCCGACCAGATGCCTCTCCAGTTAAGTGTTGCAGTGGTAAATGTGACGTCTTTGACCTGGAATCTGTTTTGGATGGCTTGACTCAGTTCATTGGTGTTATAGTAATTTAGTTTCCTCTTATGGGCATCATTGAGGCTCCATCCGTCTGTTACAACCTGGGCATCAACCACAACAGCTTTACCATCTAATACTGCGACCAAATCAGGCTTCCGTATTCCTACAGGAGTTGGTAGGGTAGGTTCTTGGATCGTGGTGAATCCTTTATTCCGCAGGTTGCGATCGATGTAGTTAACAACAGCATTATGCCTATCCAGCCTAGTTATGTGCGTTCGGTGACACTGTTGCACAATATGATTTAATGTTTCAGGAACACTACAGCCGGCTCGGCATTCACGATCTTTTTGCGGTCTACCTCTTGCCGTTCTGGATCTGGATGGCAGAGCGTTAATCCGGAGCTTGATGCAGTAGATGAAGTCTCGGCCAGATAGAAGTCTTGAAGGTTCACGGAGCCAGCGGTGGGCCTGCCTATGACGACTAGCCTCACGAAGGCCGTAACCATCGACAGCTCTGTGCAGCTTGTCACTCCAGTAGGAGGATATGTCATTGGCACTGTTGAGACTCTGACCTTCGATCCGCAGCCTAATGCTCGCCTTGTCAATCTCGGTTGCGACAAAGGTGTTGGCTGTCACAACCTGGTCAAGATTTGGTAACTGAATGTTGGTTAGCCGCAGTTTTCTAAGCAAGGGAGCCTGCCAGCGGATAGATGGAATACCTAATCCACCGTGGGCTATCGTCGCATGGAAGAATGCAGTTGGGACATCCTTGGGTAAGTCAAGCCATCTTCTCACCGCTGATCTAATCATTTTATCTGTTTTATTTAGGCTACCGATCATAACATTACCGAGCGTCAGTTTGTGATAAAGCCGGGGGATCGCGACAGTTCTCAATGCGTAGAGTCTCTGCTGTGGCTTCAGAGGGGCTTTGGACAACCGATCAAGCATTGGTCCTAGGTCGACCTGCGGTAAGTATTTACATCTACCATCGGCGGTGAAATTGATGCCGAGGTATCGCCATTCATTAGATCTTGCTAATGATGGTATCTCATTCCCGGCGACAGTGAACGAGCGCCGTTCAACTACCGTATTCTTCTGCTTCGGTTGTCCTTTAATGCTGATGGTTAAGCATTTCGACGCATTTAAGTTCAGACCACATGAGGATAGAAATGTGTGGGTTGCGTCAATTAGCTTCTGAAGACCAATAGGGGTTGATGCGCACAAAACGAGGTCGTCAGCGAAGGCAATGGCGTTAGTTTTAGCGGAACCGATGTTGCAGCCGATGTCATTCGGGAGGGATTTTAGGAGTCTGTCAATAATGATGTTAAATAGAGTAGGGGATAATGGGTCACCCTGTTTGACCCCTCTTTTAGGACATATGGTGTTAGATGACCATCCCTCACCTATTAGGCGTGTTCCAGATGTTTCATATAGGCTCTTTAAATATTTGATGAACTCAATGGGGAGTCCATATGATTCCAGGCTTCCAAAAATGGAATTATGGGATACGGAGTCGAACGCTTTACCAACATCTAAAGAGGCAATGTAACATGACGCATGTCTCTGCTGATGATCTCGAAGCAAAAGATCAACCAATGTTGTATTATCGGCGCATCCGTCAGCAGCGATGAAGGCCCGCTGACGGGAGTCCAACGCGAGAGAAACTGCAAGCCTTTTGGCTAAGATGGTATGTAGTTGTCTTACAATCACCGACGGTATGGTTATTGGCCGAAAGTCACCAGGATCGGTCGAGTTATCCTTCTTGGGGATAAATATGGTCTTGGAGATAGACAGATGGCGGGGCATTCTTCCACACCAGAGAATGATGTTAAGTATTCTGGCGAGAAATCCAATCGGCATTGCTCGGAGTTGCCTCGAAGTGATTCCATCTGGGCCTGGAGAAGTTGTCAATGATATTTTGTTTTTATTTATTTCATCCGGGGTAATTGGCGTCCAGATGGAGCACAGGGGCAGCTGGTCGATAGTGGTGGATGGTGCCACGTCGCTTTGTTTCTCCATAATACTCCGCCAATATGGCTCCATAATATCCTGAGGTGGTAAAGTGGATGTGTTTGGTCCATCCAGGATGGACGCAATACATCTGCCTTGATGTTTGTCCCAATTCCGTTGAGTCAGGGCATAGTCCTGACGTCTTCGTTGTCGATTATTGAAGGGACGGCAAGGTGTATTACGTATACTTTTGGGGACTCTCTCTTTTGTTGGCCATATATCCATGAGGTATAGGGATAAGCGAGAAAGGGTGACAGATTTTCTCCCTGCATCGGCCTGGTCGATAATATTCTGGAGAACGTCGAAGTTATAGGACTGGTTTTTCGGTGTTGGTAGGGCTTTGATGAAGTCGAGAATTACGGCATCGTGGTCGTGTGTGGGAGACGCAACTGTTTCGGTGACAAGATGAGGAGGGGATGACGATGGTAGAAGTGGAGGTTCGCTTGAGGTTCTGTCAATGAAGGGAGCATCTGCTAAGGTGTCCGGTGACCGAGCTTGTAACTCGTCGATGAGACGACGAACTGAATCTTTATAGCTCTCTTTTTGCCTCATCTTCTTAATGGCCTCCAGGGATCTAGATGGAAAGAGCCGGCTTAGTTCCTTGTTCATAAAACGGACTTTATCGATGACAGTAAGTTCAGCTTCTTTATTGGCGAACAAGAGTATCTCCTCCTCGCTCCAACGGAGTTTCACGTCAACTCTGAGGTGCATGCGGTCGTGCTCATCAGGATGCGCGCGTCTTGTGTGTACACCTAGACCGGTCTTAGTAGTAAACGAACGTCCGCAGATCGTACAGACATGGGAAGGGGGGTTGGGGGGGAGGGAGTTGGAAGAGGTATGTTGGTTCGAAGAATCAGTGGATTCTTCGATGTTTATCATCCGAGGCTTATTATTTGAAGACGTGCCAACATGAAAAGGTCGAAAGGGCTGGCAACCCCAGGGACCTGAAAAAGCCGTCCTCCATTAGCCAGGCTATTACAAGAGTAATAGCCTGTTACCGGCGGGCACCACGAGGAGGAGGAGGATCGGCACATCTATGACTTCCGCGGGGATTCTGTCAGGGAACTCTCTGTCGCTTCTGGACGCCACGTGATGTAAAGTGGCTCCCGAACCTTCCACACCTCCACGAGGTGGGAGCTGGGCAACGTTTGGCTGGTAACAGTCGAACGGCTAAGTTGGAAGGAAGGCGTCCAAGGAGCGACAGAGAGGACCCGGACTTAGTCCCTTAAGAGAGTCATAGTTACTCCCGCCAAGAGAGAGAGATATACAAGTCTTTTGAAGCAAACAAACCACACACCTCAAATCGAGAAGACAGGAACTAATAAGTAATTAGCAACTGTATATATGGACGAAGTTCTTGATGAATCAGAGCTCGTGCTAGGTGGAACACCATCCCACCGCAATAATCTAAAGGCAGTATACATCCTACTGTCCATATTGCTAGTGTTGGTTATATCCATACTAGTGATACTAATCGGAGTTATCACTTTGGTAACACGGTTACAATCGGCCGAATCTACATTACAGAAGGTGTGTGTGCACTTGTTTAATCAAGAGCTTTGCAACTAGTCATCATGGAGCCGGGAATCCAGCCGACAGACAGGGGTGTATGGCACCCTACCATCAGCCACCCCCCTAGTGCTGACGATTTCAAGTCGGTATTTTGTTCCCCCTTACCAGTTGTGGGGAGCAACTGTACCACATTGGAACAGCTGCCTTATGCGATGGACAAGCCTAAGGTGGCATACTCCCGGTCCATAAATTTCACTGGGTGGAACACACAGTCACGTATGTACCCAGTGTTCTTGACAGCTAAGGACGATATTTTGAAAGACACTTGCGATAAGGACACACAAGAAGATCATCACCATGTCGACCCAAAGTTTCTGACGAGGAAAGACGCCTTGTCGTACATGACAAGCAGGACTGGAGTGTATTCTCCTAGAGAGATTGAAATGGTACGCGACTCGCGTATGTTCATGACCATTGAGCATACCCTAGTAAAGGCGTCTATCTTAGAGAAGCGTCTCGGTGCCTCTCGTGTACGTGACCTCATGGGCAGACCTGAAGAGCCGGCTTCCACTTCATCCTCATACACGGATTTATCTATAATTTCTCACGGTCCTCAAAGTCCTACAGGATCGTTATCGAAATTGGTAAGTTTTCAAGCCCCTATTCCACCTTCAGGGGCCACGGACAAACCCTGGAGTGCTTCAGCCTCCAAGATACCGATAAGGGCTGTCACCGTAATCGACACCCTTCACCAGTCCGAAGCAGCTAAACAGCCAGCTTGGTCTGCCGCAGCTACCACCTTGATCGGAAGGTTTAGCGTACGCGACATGCTTAACAACACCCTAGCACCCTCAGCACGTGGTATGCAGGTAAGAGACATACCTGCTGTTTCATATCTTCTCAGTTCAGTTGGCAACACCAACGCCTCATGGATAGACACCGCGCCTTTGTTGCGCGGTCTCCTCTTTGCGTACCCTGCAATGCCCCAGGCATTCATATTGGACAAGGCGGTCGCACATTTTATCAGAGGAGTCTATCGTACTGACCCGGGAAGCATGAAGCATCATTGGACTTCATTGGATGTAAAAGATCGCGCATCCTTGAAGATCAAAATAATGTGTGCTACCCTTCCCGCATTCACGGATATAACTAGGGGTGCCGATGCCTTCTTCAATGGTAGCAAAGAAATACGCTTCTTCCAAACAGAGCAGATAGACTCTTCGTGGACTGCCGTGCCTGTCACATCTCACATGCTGGGTGTACCATGGTTACTGCAATATGTCACCATGTACCTGCCAACCTTGGTTTGGGCAGGAAGGTCTAACTATACGTGGAAATCGTACTACAACCATTTCCCAACGAAACAATTTAAGAACAAGTTAGTTAGTAATCTTTCTGCCATCCCTGCGGCCCACAGTGTACATATAGGTGGGCACCTAAACATAATGTTGGTGCTCACTGACGATACATCCATGCACACAGCAACCCACATTAGGTTGGGTACTACGTCTTGCAAGGTATACCCTGGGGACCGTAAGTCCCCAAACTTAACCACAGAAGTCGTACAGAGTTATATAATTGATATCACTGATTCAATTATGGCTCAGACCACGGATGATGGGTACAGAGCGGCTGCCAATAACATGCGGGCAGCAGTTGATGTGATAGGCAGAACGTTATCACAGGATGGAGCCATGAGGATTGCGCTTACCATGGCTGCAGAGTTAAGCTCTTTCATGCCCGTCACACCGTTTGTCGAGTATAATTCAACCACACATACGTACGACAGGGACCTTGCCGGGGGGTGGACATTTGGAGGAGGAGAACTCGGGGACTCATCAGTCAACACCAAGGATGCATGGGAGGGCACGGAGGCGGAGAGAACATCCAGAATGTCATCGTTATTCAATGGATACAACTTCTCCTCCATATCTCCGTGTTGCATGAGTCCGACCTCATACCAAACGACACGAACCCTGGACTACTATGATGATAAGAAATCATATTCGTATTCGATAGTCGCCTGGAGCAGCAATAATATAAGCGCTCTAAACGTAGGATACCGCGTTCACACGGCCACGTCAATCTACCGTGTGCTTATCGGTCTGAATATGATGGAATTAGAGGAGTTCAGTTATTCTATAGAGAATATAGGTGGACTTCAGACGACAATAACTATGCAGTCTCTAGCATTATCGCTCTCTTTAGGACGTATGCTATCAATGAATGGATTTGGCCTCAGGATGTGGTCGGGCATGGAAATGAGCCAGCACCATCATGCTGCATTTCCATTCGCAAGTATTATCTCCGACCTGACCTACAATACAATCATACATATCGACCCACTACTCATATATGAGTATGCGCACTTAGACGGTGACGTAGGCACGTACTATAGCTCGGCCTCATGGGAAGATGATACGTGGGGCAATACATTGCCCCTTCCGTATTGGATGATTACATCCTGGGCATTACATTATGCAGAGTCGCCTGCTCGTAGGTTCGTACAGATGTACGAATCTATTTCTCGATCAGAGTACAAAATGCTGACCTGTATTGAGGATGACACTCTCTCAGGACAGCATTTAGCTTCCGGAACCCTCGACTTCAAAAGTATGGCCCCAGTGACCATATATATACTGGGAGGAATGTATCAAGTATACCTCCCGCTGAGCGTTGATCAATGGTCGTATCTCTCGAACAGGGTGTTTTCGACCATATCTCCACAGTATCACCTTACTTCATCCACGCTCTTGCTTTCCATCAAGTATCACTTTGTGGAGACACGGAATAGAAACGTGATAAGGATAATCAACAACGCTATCCTAGGCACTCAGGATGTAGGGTTGCCCAGAATCGAGGCAATACGCTACCCAGACCCGAAGCCTTTTTTATCACAGGGCCGACCACGGCAAAATACCTCTATTACGGAGACGACCGGTGGCTCACCAAGCGTGACAGAAAGGAGGGACGCGACCGACAGGTCACAGCCCTTGGTGCAGCAGGACCCGGCCCCGAAAACGACCCAACCATCAGAGGAGGCAATAGCGAACGCGCCTTCTCCGCTAAAAGGAGCGAGCTCCTTGGCGAAGACGACAGAGTTGGAATCTCTGTCGGACGCGGACATTGCCACTACACAAATTGGCAAATAACGCAAATGCCGTTGTCCTCGTTGTACAACAAAGTCATCAAAGCATGTGATCCTAGACTGGCAGGGGATGTCATGTTTAAGTTGTACAATGCCCGATTTACTGCCAAATTTTCACACGACCCTTTGCGGTACTTTGGTCTGACTGGTGTTCCTTCATCAGGGACTTGGAACTCCATCTCTCCTCTTCAAGGTAGGATGAGACTACCGGTGTTCCAAGGGGCTATACTACCTAGAGGTGCGTCTGTGTATTCAGTCCGATTCGACGAGTGCCTACTTCAAGACCTATGGTCCTTTGAAGATAGGTACCTCGTTAACGTCGACGGTCTTGAGAACATGGTACGTTATCGTCTTGAGCCCCCCAGTTGGTTCCCTTTCCGGGAATCTTCTTTTGCAGCACCTCTGTTCCTTTATTACAGAGCCTTAAAGTCTGCAGGTCAGCCACGCATCGCCCGATCACTTACGGGAATATTGTCAACTATTTGGAAGAAGTTTATAAAAAGAAGAGTGTCGTTAGACTTCTGTGACGATTTTTTGCGCAAACATCTAAACGTGATATCACGATGGGCATTTCCTAAGGTTTTTACGGATGGGCCTGCCTATCAGCTGTTCTGTGCATTGGAACAGACAGGAGGGAAAGCCCCCTGGGAGAAGAAGGATGTGATTGAAAACATTACAGACTGGGTTTCAGGCAAAGATGAAGCTGATTTCAAAAAACTCAAACCTTACGTAGATCAGCTATTCAACATGTGGTCTCACGGGACTGACCCAGGTGAGTATTTACGATTCAAAGACTACTGTAATGATCCTCTCAGATGGGGTACTTCTGGAGGCGCAAAAAAATCAGAGTTGATGGGCGAGGAGTACAGGTCCAAGTGGGCGTGGGCATTTTCCCGTATGTTTGATAAAAAGGGAGAGACTTTGAAAACAGATTATGATCTATACTCAGACGCACTATTAGAGCCTCCCGTATGTAAGGTGGCCTTAAAAGAGGAGCCCAAGAAGACCAGGGCTATCATATCAACCACCATGGCATCCTACATGCGGCAGTCTTACTTGTTGTATCGATGGGGTCGGTATCCAGGTGAGTCACCCATATCTTCATCTAGTTGGCTCAACCGATTTCAGGATAGGCAGTACGACTGGTATGCTTGTATAGATGCGGAAAAATTCGATCA
>NW_027582990.1:0-2775 GCF_028453695.1 Augochlora pura
GGGGGGCTGCCGGCGGACGCAGTTGTCGAGCGAGGCTCGCGCCGCCGACGGGTTAATGGACGATGGTTTAAAAATGAAGCCGTAATTACCCGCGGGGGTACGGCGCGGCTAAGATTTTAATAACGCGTTTCTGGTCCGAGTGGATACTTTTCCGATTTGATTTCTTTATGAGCCGTCCCCCCACCCTCTCTCTTTCTGTATTAGATCCAATAACCCGGCCGATGTCGATAAACGGCTGCTGGATGCTCGCGCGACACCGATGATCGCAGCTGTTAACCCTTTGTGATCGGACGGCGCCTCTAAAAATTATAATGCCACGTTTCAAAATAATCTTTATCAAATTTACCTAATATTTAAGAAATTCTTAATTTTTTTAAAAATTGTTAATTTTTTAAAAATTGTAAAATCTATAAAAAATTGTGTTGTACAACAGTAGTCAAAGGGTTAATAATAATATAGAATCAGAGATTCCAAGGATATTAAATGAAGTACTTAATCAAAAGAATAATACAGCAACACGAGCAAATCAAGCTTTAAAAATTCAAACAAATTCACACAGAATGATGAAAAGTACTAAAAACAGAATAGAATAAAAAACCATAAAACTAAAGAGAATAAACGAAATATTTATCGATTTATCCAATCCCGCGTACACACTCATATTTTTATATAACAAGCTTCACTGTTTAGGGTGCGAGGAAAAATCCGTTCGACTGAAGAAAATACCGTGTTAAAATAAAATTACGTATAGCGTTATTTCGGCGCGATGTAACCGGCGGAAAAAGGAACGGAGAGAGACAGCGGACGAGAGGACAGTTTGAAATTGAATTTCATTATTCGCCGTAGCCGGTCGTCGATGGGACGGCTCTCGGCGCCCCCCTCGCCCCCCCCTGTCTGAAAACGAAGAAAAAAAAGTCGGCCGGGGGGGGGGGGGGGGGGGGGGGGGGAGTTGTTCAGAAACTAAGCAGGACAAATCCCTAAACTAGCGCGATACCTTTTTCAGCGTGGAAACGAGCAGCTAGAGAGCGGCGAGACGCGGAATGGGTGGAGCCTGCCGGGGCAGTGCCGCGGCACGGCGAGAGGGGGTGCGCGGGTCGCACGGGGGGCGCCACAGCGCCAGTACGATTAAATTGAAATTAGTTGCAGAACTTTTTAATTGCAGATTCGATAACGCCGCCGGTGAGGCGGGACGCGCGGTCCGAGCCGGCTACAATTTATACGCGCTTCCCTTGGTCCTCTCCCGGCTTTTCCTGTCCCCTATCCCTCTCCCTTCTCTCTTTCTTTCTCTCTGTATTTCTCTTTCTCTCTCTCTCTCTCATTCTCTTTTTCCCTCTCTCATTCTCTCGTTCTCTCTCTCTATTTCTGTCAAATTCTTGTAGATATAATTTGTTATCTTGACCATTTAATATTGTCCCAATTTTTCAAGGTGTACTTTTAGCGTGGACGAGACACGATTCTGCGAGCCTTTGGACTGAATATTTGTTTCACAGTGGCGTGGTAATGGTACTGGACAGTGGAACTAGATAAAAATTGTGACAGTTGTGGTAGATCGAAATTCTGACATTTGTAGTAACGAGCAAAGTGTCACAGTGTTTCCCCGAATGTCGCGGTGTGGGGATTCGAAGTGTACTTTTAGCGTGGACGAGACACGATTCTACTTTTGGACTCAATATGTGGTTCACAGTGGCGTGGCAATAGCACAGTGACGTGGCAAAGCTAGAAAACTAGTAATAAAAATTTCAAAAGAAGTTACTGTTATAACTTCAAAAATTGTCCAAATACTTATATAAAAATCAATGCTGTTCCCTATTTTTCTAATTAACTAAATAACGTTTTCTACGAAGCTAAGAGTTTCTTATACCTACACATTTATATACTCTGATGCACCATAAAGGATTTTTTCCTGCAGCGAAACATATTTATTTAAATAAATGGCGTCCAGGTCTGAATACTTTTGACAGCGAGTGTACGCACGTATCCACGTCCCCGCGATGCAGAGATACTCTCTCTCTCCCTCTATCTGGTCGAAGCCCGCAGAGCCGAGCTTTTTCTTGGCGGGTATAGGAGCCGGCTCGAGGAGAAGCGCGCGCCTGTCGCTTTACGAATTCAGTGCGCCGGAAGTGTGCTTATTATTAAACGAAGACGGTGAATTAACTCCTTACGGGTTCAACGACTCGGCGGGAGAGTTCTGCCTTGGACGCGCGCACCATCATAATCTCCGGCGGAGGAGCCGGCCGTCCCCGGCGGATCCTCCGCCGCCGCGACGATGAATGCCGAACGCGCGCGCACCCGGAAACGAAGAATCCCGCTTAATTGAAGGTAACGAAGAACCGGGACGAGGTTCTCCGTTCGCTTGCTCTCCCTGCCCTCTGCTCACCCAACCCCCCACCCCACCCCTTCCTCCAGCCGACCCGATTACAGGCCGCCCTAGCTGCGAAACGCGGATGAAAAATAATTTATTTCGAGGGCAAACTCTCTCTCTCTCTCTCTCTCTCCGGCGAACACGCCGACGAGTCCTCCCGCGATTGTTCCGCGGAAACGAGCGAAACCCAACCCCCCCGGTTGGTGGCTCGATGAGAAAAAAACCTCGAGACAAGTTGTCGGAACGCTGCGCAGGGGTTTCTCTTCAACAAGCTATTCCGATCGTTCGAAAATATTGCGGCGAGCTGCGCTTTTCGATGAAATAAATTGCGAAACGTTGCCCGACGGGGCCGCAATTTCCGTCCGTGGATTTTGTTCGTGATTCATTTCAGCGACGCGCGGCGGGGGGGGGGG
>NW_027582991.1:0-378 GCF_028453695.1 Augochlora pura
TGTATTATCTTACTTATATACACTTATATTCCCTTGTATCCTCTTCTATCACCTTTCTGTCCTTGGACATTATGTTGTATCTCACTCATATACACTTAAATGCCCTTGTACCCTCTTGTATCTCGTTTATATCCTTGGATATCATGTCTTATCTTACTTATATACACTTAAATTCCCTTGTATCCTCTTCTATCTCTTCTATATCCTTGGATATTATGTTGTATCTCACTCATATACACTTAAATGGCCTTGAATCCTCTTCTATCTCCCTTATATCCTTGGATATTATGTTTTATCTTTCTTCTATACACTTAAATTCTCTTGTAGCCTCTTCTATCACCTTTCTGTCCTTGGACATTATGTTGTATCTCACTCAAA
>NW_027582991.1:478-2773 GCF_028453695.1 Augochlora pura
ACGTGTCTCCGCGCCGCTCCGCACTTCAAGGAAGATACCAGTGGGATTAACCTGTGAAAAAAATGTGAAAAGTGGCACAGTGTATAGATTAAGTGACTAAGAATAAGTGTTAAAAGACTCAATAGTATAAAGTGATTAGCTTAAGAGAAATCAGTGACTGAAAATGTAACGTGTCACGGCCACGTGGCGCGACCGTTACAAGTGCTGTTTCAACGACCGGTGGGACGTCTATGCGAATCGGTCACGAAAAACGTTCATCGGAACTGAAAGTGTACGACGACTCTAATATTATAGCGTAATACCGCGATGATTAGAACTATAACAACGTAGATACGGATAAATAAAGTGTCGTGTTCCACGACCACGTGGTCGGCGACCACGTGGCGGCCTCGATCTTTAAACAACGGTAGAATGCTCCCGGACACATTTTAATAAATTTTAACACTGGAAATAATAGTTATATATTAAGTAGGAGGCCCAGGAAATTCGTTATAGTATAAACAGAATCAAATAAAAATCCACAGAAATGCCGTAATACATCGAAACAGCTGACCATGATGGCCGTCATCGATCGATCGATCGACGGCCACGTGGCGATGCAATTTTCTAACGCTTAAAAACCCACAAGATTCTACTATTCACATTAAATCCGCTCATTAAACTTATTAAATAAATAGAAAAGAAGCATACGCAGTGATAGTGTAGTGAGTAATAATAAACTATAATAGACAATAAATATAGAAACTATGTACAAGCAGTGGAGCGGCCGACCGCGAGTGACGTCAGAGGAAGATCGATTGACGGCCTAGTGGCGCCGCTATCCTCCAATCTTTAATATGTCACAAACAGCTATTAAACACATTAAATCCGTGCATAAAACATATTAAACAAACAAACAAACGGAAAGGACTCATACACAGTGACCGCGAAGTGAAAATAAATTATAATAGACAATAAATACAGAAATTATGTACAATCTGCGAAACGGCCGACCGCGAGTGACGTCAGAGGTATATCGATCGACGGCCGCGTGGCGCTGCTACCTACCAGTGCACAATATTACACAAAGCTGCATTATACACCCTAAATTTTACGCATTATCAGATTAAATTAAATAGAAAAGACACATATGCAGTGACAGTGAAGGGATAAATAAATTATAATAGTCAATAAACATACAGAAACTGGGTACAATCAGTGGGCGGCCGACCGCGCGTGACGTCAGAGGTAGATCGAGCGACTGCCTCGTGGCGCCACTATTTTCCAAATTCTAAATTTTTACATAAATTGCACTATACACCCTAAAATTACACTCTAACAGGATAAATTAAATAGAAAGGCTTATACGCAGCGACTATGCGAAGTGAGAAATAAAGTATAACAGACAATAAACACAGAAACTATGTATAAACTGTGAAACGGCTGATCGCGAGTGACGTCATAGTGACGTGTGCGACGCGAGCAGTGACGTAATAGTGACAGTTCGAGCATTCAAAACTATAGTCATGTACACTTGGCGATCGATGGTTTGTGACACGAATCATCCAAGACGTCATACTTCGCCCGATCGAACGATAATCGATCGCCGTGGGTGCAAAATGTACCTAGTGGAATACAAGGACTATAGAGGACTACTTACTCATTTAGTTGTTTTACTATATAAAGATTTATTTAGTTATTTATTTACCTATTTGTGTGTATGATACCTGAGTGAATATTGATAGAGATTTTTCATCTTTCATTTTTCTCTTCTTTTGGACTATCTCGCCACTATGAGAGATAGGAGACACTTTTCACGCTTACGTTAACATTGATATATTTACAGGTTGTCGTACCTTGAAGTGCATAGAAGACTCACGAAGATCGTGGAGGTGCGGAGAAGAGGACGTTACAGCCATCTGAAGAGCGCTGCCGCTACCGCTACCGCGTCGAAACATCTGGCGCGGGCAGCCACCCTGCACAGAGGAGAGATGGGAGCCCAGATCTCTCCTCTGGGTAAATGCTGGGCTCACAAAAACATTAAATAATATGGATAGGTTGTTTAATGATAAAACGCTTACTGCGCAGAAGGAATCGGAGCCTTCAGCGTCCGTCGGTACCGGGAGTGTGCGAGTAGGCTCCCGCCGTCGGTCATCCGTCGACTACTCGGTTGAGGAAGTGGAACCCTTGGCTCCTCAACTGGCTAAAGCCACAAGGATGACGCGAGATTGCTTGAGCCCCAATATTGGGACTCAGGCAGGTTCGTGTACTGGCCTGGAAACCCTGGAGCGCTATGCGTCTCCAATTATCGAGGGC
>NW_027582992.1:0-2773 GCF_028453695.1 Augochlora pura
GTTTAGAATAATAAAATCTTTGTTATTACAGAATAATAAAATCTTTGTTATTACAGAGAAACAATTCTACCTATTATTCACCAGTAATCTGCACATTAAATAAATCATTATATATATGTGTGTGTAATACCTATATTGCCGAAAAGCAGTCATTTTCCCGGCTTCAAGCTCCCGTCTTTCCAGTGTTAAATCAAAAAACGTGATAGCCACTGTCTCTGTTTCTAAACGAAACCGCGTCCAGGCAGCGCTAACCTCGTCGGCTTTACGCGCTCGTAACTTTATCCTTGCGACGGAAAAAGCTTAGGCGCACGGGTCTTTGCTGGTCGAGCAAATCGCGGAAATATCGTCTAACGCGATTAGCGGGCGTTCAAGGGAATCGGACGAAGCCGCGGAATCGATTTCACCGGCGCGCGGTGAACACCGAAAAGAAACTGGCGGACGCCGAGAAGCGAACCACGCCGGTAGCAAAACTTGGCAATTTGTAATTTACGAGCGACGAGGAGACTCCTGCCGCGAAAGCATGGCCCGGCTGGGACACCTGGGGTACCCGCTGGGAAACTTCCTTGCTCGCGGCGCTTCGCCGCTAAAAACAATCGAGCCGCATAATTTCCGGCGAGCGCGAGAGCATTCGCGGTCCAAAGTGGCAAACTTTCGGACGTCGATAACGCGATGATCTTTTCTTAAAAACGGGGCAGGAGGCTGTTTAGAACGGTTACAGTCTGTTTCAGCGCCGTGTGCTCGTCTATGATGAGTGTAGAAGTAGTGTAGAGTGTAGAAGTAGCAGATTAGAATCGGAGTTACAGCGACACGATTCCCATCGATCGAGAAACCTGTCGCGGACCCAATTAACCCTTTGACTACGGCAGACTTTGGCACGGCCATAGTTTTTCGTTAGACATGCCTTTCTGAGGAAGTATATTAAAATATTCCAAATATTGCATTCTATTACATTAAACCAATATTATTTGAAGTGAACAATAATTTTAAGCCTTTTTTACAATATATAACATAAATGTTACACAATATATAATCAATCAAATTTAATAATAAACGGGGGCGAAATTTGATCTTGACGCCTATTGGCGCCTACAGTAGTCAAAGGGTTAACAACATGCCGGAGAGGTATCAATACCTTTTGAAACAATTGAATTTTATTTCAAATCTATTCTGAAATCCTAAAAATCCTCGATTTATATACATATTTATTATAAAAATTGTACCGTCCATTTTGCAAGTATTAACCCGTTGCAATGCTGTGGAGCTGTTTCAAATTAATCTTGAAATTCGAGGGTTGTGGAGACAATGAGGATAAGTTACAAACAACTTCCGGAGCCCTCGATTGCAAAGCGGAAAGCTGTAAAGCTTCCAAAAAGGGAATTATTTCAAAATTCACTGATTCTCACCCCTCGTTGGACGCGAGCAAATCTTTCAACCCGCAGCACAGCGAGTTAGAATTTCTCGTCGTCGAAAGCAGTCTCTTCGGTGGATGCCACCGCGCCGCGTTCGCAATTATCGCGCGAAATCCCTGGAAATATCGAATTAACATCTCCCGCGGAGGATTTCTATCGGCGAGAGGAGACTGGCTTCTATCCCATCCACCCGGTAAAAGAGAGAGAGAGAGAGAGAGAGAGAGAGCACGTCCGCGGATGTTTCGATTCCGAGCCGGCGAAATAACCAAGAAATACAGCCGGCTCGGAGCGAGCGGCGTCGCCGCCGATCGTAACTCACGATTCCACGGAGATATCCCGGATATATCGATCCTACTGGATATCCTGTCGGATGCTCCCCAGGATCTCTCCCGATGCAAACACGAAAATACCAGAGCCAGGAATTCGGCTCTCGGTCCGCCAGATTTTTACATTCCGCTCTCGACTCTACCGCCGCCTCCTACACAGCTTCCTTTATTTCCGGTCCTGTCTTCATCCTCGCCGCGGCCGATAAATCATCCGGTCGTTAACTGGGTCGGAAGAACTTTTTCTCTTTCACCTGTGCCACCGAGCCTCCATCACGTATACCGACGAAACGCTGCGAAAAGCATCGCGGATCCGCGAAGACGATGCGCTGTCTTCTAAGAACTCTATTAGAACTCTCCTTCTTTATACGGTTAAGA
Organism: Augochlora pura; assembly: GCF_028453695.1. Classification (NCBI taxonomy): domain Eukaryota; kingdom Metazoa; phylum Arthropoda; class Insecta; order Hymenoptera; family Halictidae; genus Augochlora; species Augochlora pura. The sequence continues at coordinate 2,111 of NW_027582992.1, forward strand.
GCAAAACTGAACACACATACCAAATTTTTGCGTAAATATTTTATTCAATGTTTACATATAGAATACAAAAGAAACGAAATATACAGTATTAAGTACAATGTTTTAACTGTCCAAAAAAATTTTCAACTATCGTAATATCCTTGTTATTTTGATAAATACAAATGTTTTTCGTGTGGTCGGTTTTGCACCGCGTTAGAACTGTTTTGTTGACGACCTCTAAACACAGTTTTGTAAACAACGCCCGGCAGTATCCGTGACCGGGAGCACTCTAGTAGTAATATTATTTACGCAAAAATTTGGTATGTGTGTTCAGTTTTGCTCTTAACTGTATATTGTTTCGATAAATGTTTCCTATGAAAGTACGAGTAAAATTATATTGGATATATTCGTGGAACTTGTTCGATATATTTTAGTAACAATAAGATAGTATATTCTTCGAATAAAATTGTATTTAATGAATTTATTCGAATGAAATGTCATTCAATGAACTTACTCGAATAAAATGGTACTCGGAGAATTCAGTCGAATAATATAATATTAAAAAGACTCTTTCGAAGAATTACAACCTTATACAATTTCCTACAAACAATTTATTTGAAACATATCTCGAACGAAGTTGTACCCGAAGAATTGATTCGATTAAAAATGTTAAATTTCGAAGTG
>NW_027582993.1:0-2773 GCF_028453695.1 Augochlora pura
GAAAAGTTAATAACTAGAACCGATTGCAACATTTTAAAATCATAGCTTTATGTAACAAATATTGTCTGTACCAATTACGCGATCCTCACTTCATAATTTCAAAGTATAATAGTCAGAAAAGTCAACGAAGAAAATCTATTACAACATTGCAGAATCGTAGTTTTACGTCAATTTTGCCTAGTAAAAAGTACACCAAAGATAACGATAATTTATTCAGCCTCCAGAATTTTTTAATTTTTATATGCAATTATCAAAGTCGACAATTTCAACGTGTCGAGATCTACGCGAAGATACAGCCGAATCGATACCTAAATTAGGATCGCATTTACGAGAAGGACGAAGGACGATTTTAGTATAATTTAGCAACAAAATGTGGCTCGCTCGGGGACGGAAATTGTCCTATTATTGGAATTCTAATAAATAGACCGCCGTATTTTATGCGAAATGAAAACTGTCCGCATTAATTGCAAGAAGTTCGTATCGCGCAGTGATTTATTCCGTAGTTTATTAACTTCGCCCGGTGGCAAACAATATAATAGCGTCTTTAAATTCTTCGAAAGTCCTCGCTGGTGTGTATTCGACGTAGCCATTTTTGTCGCGAGTGCGTAAAGGATTCGCAGTGGATTGGTGCAATGGAAACAGTCGACAATTATATTTCAAACGTCGTTTTAAAATTTGTAGTAACAAGGAAGTAATCTCGATCTGATCAACGACGAAATGTATATACTTTTAATGAATTATTTGTGAGAGGAATTATTTAAAGTGGATCGGTAGCTTTTGTAAATTGCTCTTCTATGATGTTTCCAGTTATTTATCCGGAAAATAAATGTTCTATATTATCGATACTATTTTTGGTCACTAATAAACAAAATTAATGCTTTTTACTATAGATAAAAGTGAGCACATGGTATAGTAAAAAGTTAAAGGCTCAAAATCTTCTTATTAGTAATAATAATATTTGAGATGCAGTTATACTAAATAATATTCTATGAAATATTATCTTCTTATATTTTAATGTTACATAACCCTGTGAATATCTTTAATAAATTAGGAATATATTTCGTAAACTAATAGACGATAATTCCCTGCGAGCTACTTAATTACTAAATTATACATTCCCCGAAGGGTTGCACTATAATCCCGTACAAAACCACCCCTAAGTTTCGAAAGATTTTGCTTCGGTCCCATGGAATATCTGAATCCGTTCAATCTCCGAACAAATGTTTGCCTGTTTACGATTCATAAAATAAGATTGTTATAAAATTCAGTGGCTGTTCGGGTACGCAGGAGCCGGTCTCGCAAAAACCTCGCGCATAGCCGCGTATCTGCGAGAATTACGGCGGTCGGCACTCAGCGTGGAATTTACGAGCGTCGCCGAGACGAGCGCGAGTAGCCGTCGCTGCCCGAAACTTTTCCCGAGACTGATCAGAAATTCAGAAAGACAGTTTTTTGCCGGCGGCCATTACCGATACCGCGCGTCCTTTTTCGGCGACCAACGGAGAATTGATCGTTCCCGCGCCATCCATTATTCGGCGTCGAGATCTCGTCATCCGCGTGAAATATTATCCACCGGCCCCGGAGAAGAAAAACCGCTTATGACAATTTAATTCTCTATGTATCTCGCGCGCGCCGCTCTGAATACCAATAATGATCGTTTGGAAGTTGTTTAAACGTTTCTGTGCTTGTCACTATTATCGCTGAAAGCTCGCTTTTTTGCTGCAATTGCGGTTTCAGATTGCATTTCTTCGAAATAGGATCTTCTGAATAAAACAAATTTGTTATTAATGTAAAAACGACGTGCATGTAGCATCGTGGTAAAAAATATGACATCGTTCTCGTTTGTTGCAATTTTTCTTAGGAATACAGGTGAAATAGTACCGAGAAGATATGTTATGAAAAAGAAATACTTCTGAGAGAAAATTAATATTTATCCTGAGCAAATGCAATTTAAAACAGTAAACTGAAAGAAAGTTATTTCTTCTTCGTTTCTTGCGACTCGTGTAGACAATTTTTATTTTGCTTAAAAATCAACAGACTTTCGATTAATAATCACTAGAATGCCGAGCTTTATGCAAGTCAAAAACGTTCTGCAAATTGTAGAAAAAGTAGGAGTAATATAAAATATGAAATAAAATTAGGAGAAGCCTCATTCTTTCGTCAATAATATTAGTAGATGTAAAATAATATATCGTCGTTATTAACTTCTCGATTTTAATCTATCTGCTGTAATATAACAAGAGAAAGCTTGTTATAAGAATTTCAGGATTCTACCATATTATTTTCCACTTGCAAAATTTTTATAAAGAAACATAAATTTCGATCTGATTCCAGCATTTTTCCATAGCTCCAAAACATATTCTATTAACCACAGAGATTCGCAGTCACCTAATTATATACAATTATACACCGCCATCTCGAAAATGAATAAACAAAAACGACAAATCAATGCATCATTTTGCAATTGATTTACAGTCGCATCGCCATTATTATTCGACCGCGCGCGAACAGCATTTGCATCGTTCCTATCGGAAAGAGCGAGTACCCGTTTGCCGAGCAAATATTTTTCAGCCTCCGCGTGCATAAATTGGAACATTCCTCTTTTCGGTGAAATTAATTTTCGATAGGGCGAACAAAATGGTAACCCTGGATTTTGGGATTTTTCCATGAAAAAATTCGTCGCTCTGTTACGAACGGCGACGAATAGAGCAACGGACCGGGGAGAGAGTACGCGATCGATCTTCGTCCCCTGCTATTTCGATTCCGGTCCGCGCTT
>NW_027582994.1:0-2772 GCF_028453695.1 Augochlora pura
TCTATATTACTTTCTCGACTTTCTATTCAAGCTAAGAAGAAATGATTCGAATAACAAGAATCGTTCAAAAAAATCAAACAAAACAATAAATGACCGACAACAAATCATTCGTATAAAACTTATGATCGTAAGGTATTCATTCGGATAATTACCTTAAACAAATATTTATTCCGACCAATCCGACTACTACCCAATTCCGCTGTAATCTCTCTAAATATTATAAACTTTGTTTGTTAGGTTTTCGTTTGTCAGTGTACACGGATCTAGATATTGCTTCTCGCTTACGCGAACTAATAAGGAAAGTTTACTCTACCATCCCCGCGTAAATGCGAAGCACATGTATATTTTCCATGAACGGGTGAAAGAATAATAACCGCGTAGCGCGAGCGTATAAAATCAACGTGTTCCACGGATTATCTCTATACGGGCTCCGCGCCCGGCTTCACCACGGTGAAGTTCATCTTCAAAAAAACAAAATGTTGCCGGCCCGCGATTTAAACCGTCTGATAGCAGTTGAAGCGTTGCAGCAATTTCGCTGCGGGATTTTTAGCTAGATCGCCCCCCCCCTCCCCCCTCCCCCCTCCCCGGTCCTGCAGCCCTGACCCCGTACACGGTGGCGGCGATGATCGCCGAGCTCTATCTTTGCATTCCAAACAACGGCTTACACCCCGCGCCGCGCGCTCAAAGTGACGAAGAATTGAAAAACAGCATTATCAGATGACTTAAATCACCGACAGGCGGCAGTTTTTTCCGAAGCCGCGTCTCTAACGCTTTATCCCCCCCCCCCCCCCCCCCTCTCCCCGGCTGTCTAATTACTGCAGCGTATCCGAAAGAAGCTTAATCCGGCAAAGCTGAATCCGTCGTGCTGCTCTGATGTCACCCTATTTAGCGCATTTAATATTGTACGTCTCGCTTCGTTTTATCAAGGGTATTTAAGCGTACGGCTTTATCACGGTTGCGCGGCTTTTAAATGTTCGCGACCTATTTGGCCGAAACCCGAATGTCATCGGAACCGTCCGAACGCAGCGTCCAGAATCGTTTTTTAACCACTTAGGCGCGGATTTTATGCGAATGAAATTTTTCGTAACTAAATTACCGTTTTTCTTAATACATATATTTTTCGGTTTAATAGTATCAGCTGTATGTAAAGGGTGTCCCAAAATTCACGCAAGAAGTAATTTATTACTTATTAAAGTAATTTATTTCATTATTTGCAAAATATTGCTCGACAATAAAAATAACCCTGAACTGTCAGCTGTCATTCTGTATTTTTTTTTTTTGGTTGGCAACACTTTACCGCACAAATGGCGCAAAATTCAAATCTTGCGTGAATTTTGGGACACACTTTATATATTCTTTTCTTAGCGTATTGTACATGTACATTTTCACTCTAATCGTTTACTTTAGTGACTAATAATATAATTGAGTAAGGCACGAAACATCCTAACCTTAACCTAAGAGGTTAAAAATCAATCGCAAACGAAATGATCAAAGCACGTGTTTAAAATATAAACGCATTTTTTAACGAGTCATCCGTAACTACAGCTCGACCGTATGTTACCTTTGTTATTATTAATTATACGTCTGTTCCGGCTTCGTACTTTCGGCGCGCGTTAAAGAATTATAATTGGAGGTGTTATATTCCATTTTAATTATACCTTTTAACGAACACTCGATATTATAGGCAACACAATGCTTCCGAATGACCGTGGACCGTTGAAAAGCAGACATGAAATATTCCTTAACAATCCCAAGACACTTGATCCGACTCGGAGAGAGCGGTAAAAAAAATCAGAACCGGTGCTCGAGATAAATCGCGCGTGATAAATCGTCCGTTGCGAATCGCAGATTTATTAGAAACGTTCGAATAACTTATCGGTCGGCGAATACAGTGCCGCGATGGTCGTTGAAAAATCCGCGAAAGAAGATCGACCACAGCGACCGTGAATCACTCAAACACCGCGGAGATCGACGATAAACCGGGGAGAAGTTATGGACAACCGGGTAAATAAACAATGCGACAATTTTTTCTTTTTTTTTTAAATAGTATTTTACGTCGCATCAACTACACTTGCGGTTATTAGCGACGACTTTTGGTTGGGGATATTAGAGTTTACTGTATAGGCTTGTATTTTTCAGGAATGAGATAACGTTTTTTGAATATTTTTTGAAGATCGGCTGGGGTGGTTTTGTGTGCTATTCTTGGCGGTCGCTTCTTTTGCTGTTGTGTCCGCTTGGTTATTTCCAAAAATAAAATTTCCTTCCCTTTCTCGGTTGCTTCTTGGTTTGTTTCCAAAATATCTAAGGTTAGGTCATCAATTTTATTTGCCGGCGTTCAATGCCTATTCTCTCGCCGTCTAATTTCTCTTTTTATATCGAGGAAGGGCTTCGAAAAATAAAAAAAACGCGCGCGCCACTCGTGAAATAGAATTTCGAATAACGCTTCTCGAAAACGCGTGCCGCGCGCGCGAGCGCGGTCGGCGAAAGTGGAATTATTGCGCGGGGTGCTAATAGCTCCGCGACCGAAGCCAGGAAATATTCAGGAGAAGATTACCAATTTATCGGAACGGATTAGCGTTCGCAAAGCAAAACGAGGGAGAGGGGTTTGGAGAGGGAGGGAGAGAGGGAGAGAGAGATGACCGCTGTCAACGACCGCGAACCCGATTGTCCGCGAGGCCACTCGAGAACGTAAACAGCGCGCGGCACGCCGTGAATTTACGCGCGGCGGCTAAAAGTGCGTCGCTGAATTATTGGTTCGGTTTCGCGGGACGT
>NW_027582995.1:0-2772 GCF_028453695.1 Augochlora pura
CGGTTCGAACTGAAGGTTTCCTACTGTATACTGCTGGTTGTGTTTAACACGTTCACGCCGGCGTGACCCACCGGTGGCCCGCACCAAACTGTCTCATCGGGCGGCGTGACCCACCGGTGGCCCGCACTAAACTGTCTCATGGGACGGCGCGGCCCACCGGTGACCCGCACTAAACTGTCCTATCGAGCGGCGCGGGTCACCGGCGGTACGCATTCGATTGTGTTCTGAATTATTAGACTATTAGACCCTGAGAATTAAAATGATGAAAATTTAACGTTTATTCATTAAAAACATTTATTTTTAATAATAATTATAATCAATAATGTATCAGAAACATAAATTGTTCAATAACATACACATAATAATACAGTATTATACAAAAAATTCAAATACGGTTAAAATAACATCAAATCTAATATTGTTTTATTTATAACTGCATTATTTATTGTTTTCTGTGTAATTTGTTGAAACATTTCAAGCAAAGTGCTGGCTGTCCCTCACAATGCCCACAATACGTCTTAACCTTTTTAGTATTGTTAGTTGCATAAGCTCTGCCCTTTTTATTGGACATATTTTTATAGCATTCCTTGCAGCGTTTACGGGTGTATCTTGCCGATCCTTCATATGATTGAAGAATGTGTTTATGTGACGGTATATAACTGCAAATTTGTTCATTGGACAAAAGATTATCGATAATAACTTCCCTAAATCTTAACATAGTCATATTTTTATTGCCCCATCTTTTATGAATATACCACGCATTCACGAGGGAAGTTCCGCATATTAATTGTATTACTATTTTTCGGTACCATTTAATGGTTTTTCGTAAACAACTGTAGTACGCCGATAGTTGATCTGATAAATCGACACCTTTTTTTGCAATATTGTAATCAAACACAGCATCGGGCTTTACTCGGCCATTTGTTCCTTGCACAAATTTACACTGGTGATTCTTTGAGGTAGTTAACATGCAAACTTGTCTTTTGTCAGTCCATTTCAAAAATTTTACACCGCTACGATTTTCAAAACTTATCATTTCACCACGTTTTTGTTTTTTTTTTGCCTGCGGTGGTAGACTTTTTCTGTTCATTTTTACTGTACCACAAAAAATGTATTTTTCTCTAAAAGCTCTTCACCCAAAGGGACACTTGTATAATAATTATCAATAAATAGTGTGCGGCCCTCAAATAATAAGCCACTTAATAATCTCATTACTACGTCATGGGAATGTGATTTTTCAATGATCGTTCCATTTTTCCCGGCATAAATTTCGAAATTATAAGTATAGCCTTCAGGCAAACACAATTTGTATGCTTTTACGCCATACTTATGTCGCTTGCCTGGGATGTATTGGCGAAAGCCTAGACGTCCTCTCCAGGGGATCATACTTTCATCGATAACAATATTTTTGCCTGGTTTTATAGAACTCTTGAAATTATCTACAATTGCTTCAATAATATTTCGAATTTTATGCAACCGATCTTCAGTTCTGGCTGTGGTATCGTCCGAAAAATGTAAAAACTTAAGAATAGATAGAAAACGGTCACGTCTCATTGCCTTTTTTATGCGTGCGTTCGCATAAATGTCGTTGTTTGACCAATACAATCTAATTTCTGGCAATTGCACAATACCCATAATAAGCAATATGCCAAAAAAAGTATTCATTTCATATCTTGTAACAGACTGCCAGTCCTGCTGGTGTATTCTACTGCTAGATGAAGAATTATTAATATTTTGAGTAGCATATTTATTTGTTTCATCAACTATATTCTCTAGTATGTAATCCGTGAAGAATAGTTTGTATAAGGCAAAAGGGTCATTACAGTCAATATTTTTATGTAAAAATTCCTCTTCTTCTGAATACTCATTTATTACTACGGTTCTTTCTTTTACTTCCTGCCATTCTTCATCGTGATCCTCGTTCTCTGATTTAGAAATCAAATATTCTTCCTCCGTGGAACATTCGTTCTCTTCATTGAAAACATTAACAAAATCCTCGTCTGAAGAGGAATCACTTATTTCCATATCTATGTTATCTATTTTATATAAGGGTAAAAATTAAAAAAACATTCTAATCACCTTTCTAATTATACTTACTGTCGGAAATTTGTGGTGAGGATGAAAAAACGGCACGAATTACAAAACTTGCACAATAATATCTCACTGTACTGCAGAGCATCAAACAACGCGTACGCAGGTCTGAACAGGCAATAACTACGCGCCGCCAGATGAAGCGCGATGTTGATCTCAGTACCGCCTCAGAGCAAAACAAATGAAAATCGGCCCCGGCGTGAACGTGTTAAGGTCGAAAATTGTTTTGCGTTCTCGGGTAAGGAAGTCCATGGGTAGTGCACCGGCGACTACCGTGAGAGCATCATGGGAAACGGTGCGATATGCGCGGGTTGTACGGATGAGAACGTGCCTCTGTGACTGCCTGAGTTTGTGAACATGCCACTTGGTGAGCCTGTCGGCCCAACTGGCGGAAGCATAAGTGACTATTGGAACGAAAATGCTTTTGTAGAGGATGGAGAGGCTGTTGCTGTTGAGACCCCAGTGGGTCTTCGCGATGCGGGCTATTTTATTAAATACTTTTCTACACTTATCGGCAACATGAGCAATGTGGGAGGTAATATTGAAGCGGGGACCGAAGTGCACTCCCATGTACCGGACGGAGACCGGCATCCTGAGATTGCGGTCCTCTAACCTGATTGTGGGGGTTCTGCGGGTATCTAGAAATCCCTTGGTTAGGAGGATTTCCGATTTTGTTTTGGA
>NW_027582996.1:0-2772 GCF_028453695.1 Augochlora pura
GCCGGTCTCCTGGTAAGAGGACTTTGTTTTTTATCTCCGATTCATTTTTCACTTGCAACAACAAATGAAAAACCGACAGCCTCCGCTGGGTCAGTGCAAACGTACATGTCCGAGTTCAACGGACGTCGCTGTATCATTTCTTTAATGGCACTCGCATTGCGGGGTTCGATCCCTTCATTGTTATTATTCATTTATTCGTCTGGCTGAGGTCCTTTGATGAATACTTGTACAGATTTATCGTCAAATGTGGCTTTTAGATTTTTTCAAAATTGTTATACGTTAAATAGTTTTAGGTACACGTAAATTGTTAATATTATTATTTTGCCGACTGGTAGTTTGTAAATCAGCTTTTTCCTTTGATTGGTAGCTTGTGAATCGGATGTCATGGCTGTGATAAATTATATTATAATTATTAATTATAATAGTAATTATAATAAATTAATACAATATAATTTTGGTAGGTATCTAATACTTAGAAAATTATATGATAATATTGGAGCTTACAGCAGTACATTCTAACAAATTCATCACTGTAATATGTAATATATTAATTTATGATAATTACTATAATTAATATTATAATTATTAGTTATATTACCTATTACTGTGATCAATTTGTTAGAATGTACTGCTGTAAGCTCCAATCTTATTATATAATTTTTTAAGCATTAAATACCTTTTGCGATTAATAAAACAAATAAAATAAAGATGAAATAAATATCGTTTATTATTATTACTTTTATTAATATAACTACGCTTTGTCTTTACAGGACCAACATTTATAGACTTTTTATGGTATATTTCCGTAGATATTAACAAAAAGAAAAACTGAAAATGTTAGTGTTTACGTGTAAAACTCATGGGTCAAAAATTTATAAATATCCAAAATTCGTTAACTTTAAATGCGTTTATCTTTTCAATAATTAATTTCCGCAGATTGAAACCTGCATTTCCGACATCTTCTCATCCATATCTATGGGAATCTACCATAAAAAGTCGAAAAATTTCGGTCCCCAAAAGTAAAGTTTAACCTCTAATCGAACATCTTATTGCTATTACAGACTTAGTTTGTAAATTTGGTTGTTGTTTTCTTAACTAGCCATGCATTTTTCTTGACGCACAATAGTTGCAATCATTCAAGCCCATTGTCATTATCTGTCGCAGAAAATCGGTCTGCTCGTGGCACGGCATCTAATCAAAAATCACCGTGTCTGAATTTTGTCAATCATGTACACTCTGTGTCAAGAGCTGTCTTACGATTTTGGTAAACCTTCTGAATGTTATTTAAGTCAATTCCACCGTCACACCTTCCTGGATTTCGTCGTAATGCACTAAAACGTTTAAACTTCCGAAACACAGAAGTACAACGTCGAAATAACAATAGAATATGGTTACACGAGCAACAATAGATATTATTTTACAGTAAATAATATCGCGATATATGTTGACATCAGCCATGTATTTCTGCACTGACCCAATTGTTTCGCTTGCGCTTCTTTCCATAAACATTTGTTAACTAACACCTGGCTGGGACACGATTATATTAATTTCTTTTTGAATGAAATAGCAATAAATAGCAACATTTTATTTACAGGGAGTGTCATTTTATTCTTTCATCTCAATTCTTCTTGTAACCACGTGTTTTGTAAATTGAAGTTCCAAACGAAAGTTGTTTCGAACGCAGAGGCAATAATTAATTGTTTGCTATTCTTTATTTTTTATCACAATAGGATCACCACTTTATAACATATATAACATTTACACATGTATCATTCACATTGCTTTATCACCTATATGTTTGTATTGAGTATAGTGGACTGCATTTTGAGTAAACAATTTCTTGAGTAAAAAATCAAGTAAACAATACATCTCGACATAATTAATTTTTTAATCCTTGCATCTTAATGATTTTTTTTATTTTGTAGTTTATTATAGTCTTTCGATTAGCATGATTAAATGTTGCACGTTATGAATAAAAACTGAAGGTAACCCTTATATTTAGATATGAAAGCAAAATAGTAACAAATTGTTTGTTGCTGTATGTAATCATGTTTATATTAAGCAATGCTCGTTCGATACATTTTTTTATATAGCATTCAATTTATCAGAAAATCTAAGGCGAATGAATTGTATGACTCACCCTATAAACTATACTTTGAATAATCATAATGTTTCCCGTTCTTCATTGACAATTGAAGAAAATTGCAGAACAATTGTAACGCTTAACATTATGTTCTATCAATTAAAATTCATTTAGAAAAACCTTAATTTATACTGTTCCATAATTCAAAAAAAAGAAAGGGATAAAATTATACATACATAATTATTATGCATAACTATGCGTAATTATAAATTCATTGGATCCTTTATATTTTTAGCGATATTTAAACAAAAACATGACAAAATATTATACTTGTCTATTTCTACTTCTTATTATTTCTAATATAGCAATATACAAATATGCCACTGTCTATTAATTATATTACAGGAATGTAAAAATGTGTTATTTTATTAAGTTCTATTTTAAAAATGTATGATATCTTAACTAAAGAAATCCACGCAAAAGTGCTATAAATAACTATGACCTCAATATGACTTTTATACTTTTACTAATATTGATACAAAAACAAAAATAGGCCTGCATTTGTTTATTTCGTTTTCGTATCATTAAGTTTCTGTTTAAATATTGCTAAAAATGACAAAATGCTTGACAGTCTATGTATACGTTGAAGTTCAAAGCACGCTGCTCAGATTGACACGCACCTCGCAAAA
>NW_027582997.1:0-2771 GCF_028453695.1 Augochlora pura
GAGAGAGAGAGAGAGAGAGAGTCGGGTTACCCTCTCCGGCGAGCCGAGTCGAGCCGAGCCGTGTCGATGTCACCAGTAACGAGTGTCGTGGTGGTGCGCGACGGGTTGCATTAGTACCGGGGGATGTTAAAAAATAACGACGAAACGCCGACGTACAGGATGGCTGGGTGGAGACGCGAGGCCCAACGGTGAGGGGGTGCTTCTCACCCCCCTCTACCTCGGATCGATAACACCTGATACATTGTTTCCGGGGAAGAAAACGGCGGGCCTCGTCTCTCCGAATATCGATGGCCGGTCTCTTCGTCTGTCCCCGACACTTTTGATATATCGGACGAGCTACACCCCCCCTCTGAAAAATCAGCCAGCCTAAATGATGGATCGACTGTCCGTGCACCGGATTATGCGAGCTTCCCGGCCGGCTCAGGCTACCGTCGGGCGACGAACGCTTTGCCGATGGATCTGCTCGTCGCGGACGTTTATGCGAGTTGCGAGTGGAGGGTTGATTTTGGAGGGGGAGTTACTGTGATTTGTTTAATGAATGAGGATGTGTAATAGGTAGCGTTGATTATGGTATAGTATGTTGGAGTATGTTAGGTTACATTATATTACATTGCATTGCATTCATATTACATTGACAGTAGATTAAATTTATATTACATTGCATTCTTATTACGTTATTTTCACGTTACAATTACGTTACAATCATATCACATTATATTCACGTTACAGTCTCGTTACATTCACGTTATAATCTCATTACATTACATTCACATTATATTCACATTACATTACATTGACGTTACATTCACCATACATAATATTCTCGTTACATTAACCTTATATTTATATCACGTTGCATTACATTAAATTATACTATATTATGCCCAATAATCACTGGATGTCTTAAAGACGTCCATTTGACGTCCATTTTAGGTCTAAACCCCATACGACCTAAAATGGACGTTTCTAAGACGTTTTATTTTAAACCGTAACAGAACGTCTTAAAAACGTCTTGATTTGTCACAAAGAACACTTCAAAAAAATTCATAGAATATTTACTACGACCTAAAGACATCTAAAAAACAAACTTAAAAACATCTTTAAACTACCTATACATTATATCACACTATACCATAAACATCTTCATATTACATAAATTACTCACCAAAGAATTAGAATTAATATTTACCCTAAAAAAAGAGCATTATCCACAATTGTATATCACACCATCATTTCAATCTAAAAAAATCCCCTAACAAAGAAACCTAATTAAACCAGAATTCACTATTCATTCTATTTATTTAACTTCATTAATTTACCGAATGAAGTGCCGAAGGACCTTAAACAAAGATTCCACTGTCTGGTCAAATTAAAGACCTCTGATTTTGTTCGCAAGCAAAGGATACGTCGACGGGGGGTTCGACTCTTTCGAGATGCTCTTTGATCTTCCTAATCCATTAGCCGCGCCGAAACAGCGCGATTCGTTCCATCAACGCGGTCGATTGAATCGTTGACCGGCAACAAATCCGCTAACAGGTCAATCAGAATCGAAACAAATTACCGGCGAAATGTACGGGACAGATTAGGACGGCCGTACGGCCGGCCGCCAACCTCGCCAATTAGAGGCCGTATTTTAAACTAATTCCGGGGTGGAGAGGGGGGGAGGGGGAGGGGGGTGCCGGGGCTAACGCGCCGAGCTGACGGCACCCCCCGGTCTCTCTCTCTCTGGTTTTCGCCTAATTATCCCGGACAATCCTGTGTGCCGGCTGCCCGGAAAACTTTTCGAACCGGCGATTTTATCGTTCGCGGAACTTTTTTTCGGGCATCCACCTACTACGGCCCATGGAAACGATCGCGAGAACTCGGCGCACGGTTGTTCGGGAACAGGAAATTTTATACCGCGATGTTTGCACAGCGAGGCTTTCGTAGGATGATGGTCTTCATTCTCTGGTCTACCGGTTTCCGATGAATTCCTTTTTTGGGAATAAATAGGCGTTTCAATTCTTGAGTCTGATCTTCTCGCCATCTGATTTGCATTCGAGATTATTTATATTTATTCAACTGGTCCACTGTTCGCGTTTATTTAAGGCGGGATTTGGTAGCAATATTTCTGCGAAATAAAGATTGTTTAGCTTGATTGCACAAGTGACAGGATTTGAATGAAAATTGACTGTTTATCGTGACTTTTTCAATCGGTTGGCAACGATTGGACGGCATTGTTAATTAAGAAGCGATCATCTCGGATTGCCAACGATATTGTCAATTTTTTTAATCGCAAGATCTGATTGCGAAATTCTTACGTGTTGATTTAGATATCGTCAATTTTTTTAATATTTTAATATTTTTAGATATTGTCAATTTTTTTAATATTTCAATATTTTTAGATATTGTCAATTTTTTTAATATTTTTAGATATTGTCAATTTTTTTAATATTTTAATATTTTTAGATATTGTCAATTTTTTTAATATTCTAATATTTTTAGATATTGTCAATTAAAAAAATCGACAACATCTAAATCGACACGCGCGAATTTTACAATCGGATCTCGCGATTCTCTTCGACGCGCGTCTGTTTCTCTCGGTGACAACACAGGCCCGTTGTCCGTCGCGCGGCGCCCGCCAACGTACGGAGACCACCCCGTCGACACAAGAGGGCTATTAATAACGCGGCGGAAAGGATGGAAGTCTTCTGGAGAAGCGGGCGGCGCTTGGATCGGGAAACAATTACGAGACGACGCGAGTAGCGGCCGGGAAATTCATCTTTTCTTGG
>NW_027582998.1:0-2771 GCF_028453695.1 Augochlora pura
GCGTTTTACCAGCGCGCGGGGCCCGGCCGCCGAACCACGGAATTTATGGACTTCGACAAAAGTTCTGACGAGCTCAAAGCAAAACAGTAGAGGCGCCCTGTGTTCGACTTGCACGGAGCTTTCGCCACCTCAGGCGCCGCGTGCTCATTAGCCGACCGCCGCGCACCTTGCCGCCCCGTTTACAGCGCGCGTACAAAGAGCCTCGGCAAAATCCGTCATTGTTCCGTGTCCCGTGACCTGTTCGCCGGGATGTGCGTCGTCGTGACGGGAAGACAATGCCCGACGGACGCGGCGATATTTTCTGTTATGGAAATTTTTTCCATAACACGGTTCCTACCCGTTTAGAACATAGCGCGAGCGTAGGGTGGGTTTGAAATTGAATTGTTTAGTTGCTGGTATGGCTGCAGTGTTCCCTTTTGTGTGGTAAACTAAGAGTAAAATTGTTTAGCGAACGGTCGTTCGGGCTGTAAATGTTTCTGTTATTATAGGGTGATTGAAACAATATTTATTTTGTCTGTTTTATTTATTTTATTTTTATCTTATTTATTTTACCTATTTTATTTATTTTACCTATTTTATTTATTTTATTTTCATTTTATCCGTTTTTACCTATTCTATCTATTTCATTTTTACTTTATTTATTTTATCTATTTTAATTTATTTTATTTCTATTTTATTCATTTTATCTATTTTATTCTTATTTTATATATTTCATTGATCGCAATAGGCATGTTTTAAAAATTATATAACAATATTAGAGCTTACAGTAGCTCAATATTAAAATTTAATTCCCATTTTTATTTAATTTATTTTATCAATCGCGAAAGATATCTAATATTTTAAAAATTATATAATAATATTGAGTCTTGCAATAATGCATTCGAATACATTACATCTCAATAACGGATAACAATGTAAATTCTCAATGATCACGAATGTCAAAAAGTGTCCGCATTAAAAAGTTATAACCTCGAATTAAAGCGAGCAGCACGCCGCGAAGTTCCCCCGAATTATAAATATAGATGGACGAAATTCTAGTGAATGAACGTGTCAGTGAATCCCCGCTGAAAATGGACGGCAATTTCTCCGTCGGCGGTAAATGGAGCAACGGCAACTACCCGACGACAACCAGTTTTCTAGGAACGGGAGATGATGTGGTAATATATTCATGAAGTGTCACCGTATCAAATTGAAACCGTAATAAAGGAAACCGATATTGGTTTTCCACTGTCAAATACGATCAATTTCCTGGTCTATTTAGGAATCAAGGTGAACGTATTAAACTCGCTGATTGCCGCGCCAGATTATGCGCGGTTGTCGTCGCCTCATCCCGCTAAACAGGAATTAGAAAGATCGTCGACACGGTCGCTATTTCATTCGTGAGATTGAATGGTCGATTCCCTGCACGTGATCGATATTTTCAAATTTCGCGCTTCAAGAACGAAAATATTCTTTTAATTTTAATTTTTTTTTTAATTTTTACATAGTACTTTATGATATAGGATTTTTCGAATTTATCAAAGGAAATTATAAAAACAAAATTTATAGGGTCTAAAAGTAATATAATTTAGAATACTAGAGATATAATTTACAAAATATAAATTTAATAATATAATTCGACAGAAATCAATGGAATAATATAATTAACAAATATAAATGTAGTAATGTAATTTAACAAATATAAATGTAGTAATATAATTTAACAAATATGAATATAGTAATATAATTTCACAAATACGAATATAGTAATATAATTCAACAAAAATCAATGAAACAACATAAATTGAAAAATAATATAATTCACGAAAAATTCGTGAAGATCGACGTTATCAATGTGACCGGGTACAGAAAAATGAATCGTCGGAATTTTACACGATAATATCTCACCATTCCAGATGTGATTACTGAAATTGTAGTGGTTGGTTATTGTCATCCGCACGACAACGCCGGCGTTACCATATTCACTGTCACATCAATCATCTGTAGGTGACACAATTCTTCGTCTGCCTTCAAAAATTCATTTTTCTCATAGCACAGTTATTCAACGCTACCACTCCTACGTTCGTTTACGAGTGACGTAATCTTTCTATCGAACCAATGATAATTATATTCTATTACAATCTATCAAGTCAACGGAAATATCCTCGGATTTTTAACAAGCACAAAAGGTTACACAAATAATTGCTGTGGCAAATATAGTTTCTCAGATATAGGCCTCTTCTGATTTCGCGTGCCTTTTATGGACGATGGGGTTCGATAAAAAATTAGGGTCAGCTACCCTTTTCGGTTAAGGGTTAAAATAGACGAAAATTTGAGTATTAAGATGTTTTTGGTGGGCGGTGTTATTTTTAAACAGTTTTTCTGCGATAGATTTAATTCAGAAAATAATTGCGATACTTTCACTACTTTTAATTATATTGTATTAAACTTTGAACTTTAAGCTTGATACTCGATACTTGATACTTGATACTTGACACTTGATACTTGACACTTGTTACTTGATATTTGAAACTTGATATTTGATACATGATAGTTGATACTTGATACTTCATACTTGGAACTCGATACTTGGAACTTGATACTTGGAACTTGATACTTGAAACTTAATACATGGAACTCGATACTCGATACTTGATACTTGATACTTGGAACTCGATAGTTGGAACTTGATACTTGGAACTCGATACTTGGAACTTGATACATGGAACTCGATACTTGGAACTTGATACTTGGAACTCGATACTTGGAACTCGATACTTGGAACTCGATAC
>NW_027582999.1:0-2770 GCF_028453695.1 Augochlora pura
TCTATAACATTTTTATAGTTCACGCTCTTTAGTCCACACTTTGGCAATTGATGTAAGCCCGGGGACGTAATTTATCGCCCGAAATATAATTCTTTAATAAATAAAGTTAATTAGTATAATATAGCATTTATTAAAGTTCTACTTATTATCAGCTACACATCTATCTATAACATTTTTATGATTCACGCTCTAGTCAGCAATATTCTTCCCGGCTACCGATTATTTCATATCCATTAGCCGACGCTGTATGCTCTTTTTACAAAACCTTTATCAACCAGCGATCTTCGTTCTATATATCGTCCATCCATTACAATTTGCCCGATTCGTTGGAATCCCGCTGTATATTTTATAATTTCTCGGTCATGTAATGCTGAAACAGTCTCCGCGACGGCTTTCCGCCTTTTGATCTGGGTTATACTGTCGGAAACATATGAAAGCGTATCTTAGCAGCTGGCGAGACTTTTTTTTTGCGGTTCCCATTGGTGATCCGCGTGAAAGGAACTGTCCGAACATTGTAAACTCCGATCACGGTTTAATTCGATAACCGTGAGACGCGCGGACAGATTGATTTTGGTGTGGTCGGTAAACGCAGAATTCCAGATTTCTAGACCTACTTCATAAATATTAGGTCATTAGGAAATTCTGTCCGATAATGTCATTTTATTTTTCGACACATCGTATACGTATCTTTTTAAAAAATGGTATTTTTTAGATCATAAAGATTTAAGGAGGCCATAAGTAACCACAGAAATTATATTGCACGATAAA
Organism: Augochlora pura; assembly: GCF_028453695.1. NCBI lineage: Eukaryota > Metazoa > Arthropoda > Insecta > Hymenoptera > Halictidae > Augochlora > Augochlora pura. The sequence goes on from NW_027582999.1 coordinate 769, forward strand.
TATCATTAACTCTACGAAAAATTCATTATTTTCTTTCATTTCAAATGAAAGTTTTATTTAAGTGTTGAATCAGTTTTACTTCACAATTCTTTTGCTATCATCCGCTCTTGCATTCCAAACGTTATTTAATTTTCCGGATCGAAGAAGAGTGCGTTCGTCATGGCGGCCATGACACCATCCCAGCAGTCGCGTAATTTTTGCAACGTTTACCCAATCCTTCGCGATCGGAGATAAACCGAATTTCATAATTCGACTCACGAAATTGACAATTGGAAACAGAGATTTTATTAATCTTTTGTACTCGAAGCCATTTCAACTGGAAATATAAAATAATTTTTCTGGCTTCCAGTATTTCCATTTTATATAACAAAATTCATTCTACGCGTATGAAATTTAGTCTCGCGACATATACAACAGTTACACTTTCAACAATTTTTTAAATCTAAACGATTATTATAAAAATCATTTTGGAAAATGCCGCAACAATTTCAATGGCGCCGCTGAGTCGCTATGTTTATTTGATGCGTTAAAACATAGCTTATAAATTATAATTATTTTATAAATTAAATCTAGAATTAAAGAATTAATTTTCACCACAGGCATGGGTCTTAATGAATTTGTTTTATTATTAAATACGATTATTAGTAATTACAGATAATATAGCAAGTTTTAGTGAAATAACAAATAACTAGAGTGAAGTAAAAATAGTAAAAATAACTCGGCATAGAACGTGTTAAGAAGCTAAGGTTACTCTATATTGATAATAATAATTAACTGCAAATGGCGCGTGCAGTGAAAAATTCGTTTCTTAGTATTATTAAATCTCAAACAGTATAAACGATAAAGCATAAGAATATGGGATGCATAGGAACGGGAAGAAATTATAGTAATAATAAACGAAGCTTCTTCGCTTATGTGTGGCGTAGTTTCATTCGCGCGACTGTCGTTCTATCATTACTAGACCTCCAGTTCTGGTGGAAATATGTAATGCCGTGCAGAAATGTATACAAGCGCAGTTACGTATTAAATACTACCTCCTCTTCAACGTAACTATAAATATTTATAAATGCATATATATTCACAGTCTAGTAACAAAACAAGAGCTGTACAAGTTACGAATAGGTAGCAGATATTATCTCCAGCAAATGTAACTGTATCCGTTACGGCGAGCTGTATATTTTAACGAAATTGGATGCAGATTTATCATACTCTGCTGTTACTGAAATTTTAACACTTGGCCTAACATTTCGTTCCTTTATTCTCACTGAGCCGATTCTAACCGTAGCTTTTCAACGATTAGAATTTATAATCTTCGTTGGTGTAATTTATAATTTACAAATTCCTCGTGGCAATATATAATATTAGATTAACTATTTCCAGAAATTAGGTCAGAATATTCTATTGCGCAATTTTTATAATCAGCATTTATTCATTCATTCAATCTAACCAGTTAAATATTTTCGACGAGTGTCCTCGTCGTAGCAAAATATATCGACATTTCTTCGTAACAAGTACAGTTGTCAAGAACAATAAAATATTTCATATTTTACGCAAATGAAACTTTTATTTCTTAGCATGATTCTTTACGAATTTCGTAATAATTATTTCTTACAAAATCTCTGTTCTCTTTTCTCTCTCGGACCTGACCGAATTACATCAACGGGGTTCCTCGCTCGGATACGAACATTCCTGACCGCCACTGAAAGGGTTAATTACCCGGGTACGCGTGTACTTGAAATACCCGTGAACCGGGTGCATCTGAAATGCCAACGGTTCGGTGAAGAACGAACGAAATTTCGCGTCGAATCGCGTTTGCCCGCGGTTTATTCGCGATAACCGGCGGATTATTTACGGTCCGCTTTGGTCGTCCGCAAATTGCTGGCGCGGTCGGTCTCGAGAGATGCTTTTAAATTTCCGTCGGCCGCACTAATTTTACGCGAGCCTGCTGACTTAACGAACGGCGGAGGCCTTCATACCAAACGGAGCATTCCTGAATGGCTCG
>NW_027583000.1:0-8026 GCF_028453695.1 Augochlora pura
GGGGGAGGTTGGCCAGAGAGAGAATCGCGATACGAGGAAACCTTACATAATATACTAGAGTCTTATAACGCTTGCATTGATCGGGCCACGGGGCTTATGCCAGGGGTTTACAGGGAAATCGCATTAAGTTTAGCCGCGACGTGATTCATAATTCCATTATTAACACTCACGAAAGCGAGACGGCCGCCGGTCGCTTTGTTCAGCCTCGAAGAAAACGGTTTCACATTTTATCCGGCGGCTTCCTAAGTTTAAATCGTGCCAGCCCCCGTCGTGCAAAAATCAAGGAAAAGGAACGCCGTAGACTGATACTTAAAGGCCGTCGATTCGCTAAATTCGCTAAATTCGCTTTCTACCCTGGGCGCGCAAATGATTATTAACCCTTTCGGTACGAGTATAGAACCATGCGACGACCGGAATAAATTACAGAATTTTATATTGATTAATGTTAAAGCTGGAAGCTACAATTTTTGTTAAAAAAACACTGTTTTGTTAACAAATACTGTTTTACTAAAAAATACTGTTTTATTAAGCACAGTTTTTATTTAACTGTACGACTAGGCCACAATCTAATTTATGATCTATTAACTTAATTATTATAATTATATTAAAATTATTATAGATATAATAACTTAATATAATTTTAATAAAACAATTTTATAATTAATTTATTGTAATTTTAATATAACAATTTTATAATTAATTTATTGTAATTTTAATATAACAATTTTATAATTAATTTAATTATACTTATACAGTACAACAATATATTAATCTATATATATTAATCAATTAATTCAATTATTATAATGACATTTAAATTATTAATCTAATTTATTATAATCTATTTAAAAATCTCCACCAGGATCGCGTACATTGAATAAAAAAATCTTACTAACGTACGTTTGCAATCTAAACAGCCGCAGACTGAAAAAAAGCAACGACGAATCATTTCGACTCTTTTCGTACCGTCGACGCATTTATCCGTCGACTCTCCGTCGATCCGTAAGTAGCGTCGTAAATCGTAATAGAGTATTCACCACTCAATGGAACGAAACACGAGAGAGCCAGCCCGATTTCGCGGGGCACGTTATAGCGACGGCACTCTCCCTCTAGCTTCGCAAAATAGAGCAACGTGGGTCGCAGTGTTTGGCCGTCGCTCGCGTGTTCGCGGGCTCGTTCAAAAGTTATTTTTTACCGTGCGATATATACACATACATATGTGTGCGTGTGCGTGTGTGTGTGTGTGTGTGCCGGCGAGGCACATTCGGTACGGAATGGATAAATTTTTAACCGGTCAAACTCATGGAAACGTTATAAAAGTTTCACCGTTTTAATTTCCCGGGTAAGCTTTTTATTCGTCGGGGTTGAATTTTTAAGCGTCGTATCACTCCGAAATTTTCGTACGCGGAAAACGCTGGGCGGGGTGCGCGAACGACCGACGAGAACCGAGAGAAAGCGAGAGAGAGACAGAGAGAAAGAGAAAAAGAGAGACCGAGAGCGAGAGGAAAAGAGAAAAAGTGAGTCAGAGAGAAAAAGAGCGAGAAGGAGAGACAGAGAGAGAGAGAGAAAGACCGAGAGCGCGGGAGAGCGGGGGGGGGGGGGGGGGGGGTAGACGAGGGAAAATAAAAGCGTCAGTTGGAACATTAGACCGGCGGTAATAGAGTAAACACGATGCGTGGCTCCTCTCTCGAAAATTTCACTCTTCGCTGCTAACTCCACTTCCCGGAAATGAATTTCAAAAGTCGCGACGACGTGAACACACGCGCGCGCACAATTATTCAACGATCCCCCGCAGCGCACCCGCGCGGCCTGCAATCAGCGTAGCACGCGCGGCAACGTCGCTGTTTGTACCCTAAGCATCTCCGCGGGGGGGAAAAAGAAAAAAAAAGCGAACGCGTACGTGCATATATTATATATATTCGATGCTGTTCATTGGGCCAGGGGAATTCTGGGTCGGTTACTATAGTCGGAAGCTCGTTCATCGCGTAATTCGCGTACCATTTAGCGCAGAGTATGGCGGGGTTGTATAAAAAGCGATTGAATAGGTTAAAATAGGCTGATCAGTTGCTTTACGCTATAGTATACGCGTCTATTTATACTATAGTTTCACCAGTTTCCTTTTAAAAAGCTTCACAATTTTGGATCTTTTCTTTTAACCCTTTTGTGTACAGGCTTTTTAGTGTACAGGCATTTTGATAAATTCATCTATTTATTAATTAGGTCTACCGGAAGATTCTATCTGCTCTTAATAGAATAAAAATTAATAAATTTTAATAGAAAGAAAATAATAAATTCTGTACGCACTTAATGTTTATTGCACTGTTGTAATAATTTAATATAATTTTAACTTATGCTCTATTGCCAGCGTGATGACGATTTATGAGAATGTCACTTTTGAGAAATTTATGTCGTAAATAAAATTACATTAACTGACATAATTTTCTGGTAGACCAAAATATAGGACAATCATCTAAATGGTAATAAATGATACATGATAAACGTATATGCGTACATATTAGTATAAACGTATATATGTCAATATGTGTACTTATATGCGTACGATATGTGTACTTATATGCGTACGATATGTATACATATATACTTATACGCGTTCGATATACGTACCTATACGCGTACGATACGTGTGCTTATACGCGTCCAGGCGCGTATATAGGGAATGCCGGCGGAACGAGCGGCAACTAATGTAGCAAAGAAAGGAGGAATGGTTAAAACGCTGGTGGAAGGCACGAAAGAAGGGTACGAGGGCACAACCAGGCATCCCGGGCAACCACGCAGAGCCCAGTCGAGTCTTCGCTACAGCATGCATTGAATCGCACCGAAATAAAAACAGCCTTTTGAATGTTTTATATAGAAGACTGCACCCGACCACAGTATACCACCCCTCTCTTTTTCTGCCGCCCACGTGCGCAATCCCCTTTGCGTTATCAAACTCCCCAACCTTATACCGGCGAGGCTTCCGTTTACCTCCGACTCCGCTCGTTACCCTACTCTCGCCTGTCCCCTTCCCTCTCTCTCTCTCTCTCTCTCTTTAGCTCTTTATCTCTCTCTCTATTTTCCCCTTTGCCTCTCTCTTCAGCTCTTTACCTCTCTCTTTAGCTCTTCTCATCCTTTCACCTTCTCGCTCTTTCTATTACTCTCTTAGCCTAGTCTCTCTGCACCTATCTCCTTCTCTGATCCGGCTACGTGTTTCTCTTTCTCTGATATACTCTCTCTTTCTCTTCTATACCTGGCTCTGTCCTTTTCTGACTCTGTCTCTTTCTGTCACTGTCTCTCTTGGTCTCTGGACCACCTCGTCTCTCTTTCTCTGGGACAACTTGTCGTCTCTCTTCTTCTGGACCAACTCGTCGTCTCTCTTCCTCTGGGACAACTTGTCGTCTCTCTCTCTCTCTCTCTCTGCTTGAACTCTCTATCACTCTCTGCTCTAACTTTCTATCTCTGTTTCTCTGCTCTAACTTTCCATCTCTGTTGCTCTGCTTCAACTCTGCATCCCTCCACCTTTCTCTCTCTCTGGTCTAACGCTCCAACCCTCCTGGTCCAACTCCGTGTTTCTCTTTCTCCGCTCGCTCTGCGTCTCTCTTTCTCCGTCCGGTCACCCTGTCTCCCTCCCACCAACCCGTCTCTCGCCCTATCTCCTCGCCTCTCGCCCTATCTCCTCGCCGCTCTCTCGCTCCCGCCCGTCTCTCATCCGCCATCGGCAGCCTTGCCCGCCATCCACACAGCGTGTGCCCTCTTTTCCATTCGTTCCTTTGCCGTTCACTTTTTTTTTCCGCGAGTGCACGCTTTGCAACACAGCGGTTCGTGCCAGATTGAGCACATTTGTGCGTGTGCTTTTAGAGACGATGACTGCGCGGCGGCGGCGGCGGCGGCCGACGTCCGGGGCGGAGGGGGAGGGGGAAGACGCAGGCGAGAGAGAGCCGCCCCGATCGTTTGAAATGTTTATAGGCCCGCCTTGTGTTCCTGCGCGCACCTCCTCCTCCTCACCGTAGCCACCTTTGTCTCTCTCTCTCTCTCTTTCTCTCTTTCTCTCTCTGTCGATCGACCGCGCGCGCTCGCGAATTCATTGTCGCTGGAATTTCATTCGGAACGGTTTTATCTGCGCCGCTGTTGCACGGGAGCACGATTCCCTCCCCTTCTGTCTTCCACTTGCCGCGGACGCGGAAGTCTCTGTACGTCGCGTTTATTTTTTTCGAGGAGCTTCGGTTGCTAGGATAACGGAGCTGGGACGCATTGTGAAGCTTATGGGTATTTTGAAATTAATTTTTTAACGGCGGGAATGGTGGATTCTTTTTGGGAGAAAATTAAAGCGAGGGAAATAGTTGATTTTTAGATTCAGGGGTTGTTTGAGGGATGACGGCAGTGTTGTAGTTTAATTAGGGTATTGGATGGCTTATAACTATAGCGATAACGGTATTAATAATGACAATATTAATGATAATATATAGAACAATGATATAATAATGACGGTAATAATAATGCATCATACACTCTGACATCTGTGTCCCCGTTTCTTCGGCGGACCAGCATTTCCCCGGTTTTATTTTACTTCGAGAAATCACAATGGGCGGAGCTAATTAAAATCGCGGGAAATAAAAATTGAATTTAATTAGGATAAATCGGGGGCATTACCATTTGAAATGAGCTCGTTACCTGGGGGAGCCCGGAAACATTGACCGCATTAATCTTTCAACGTGAAAGAAGGCACACGCCCCCCCCCGGCTCCCCCCCCCCCCCCCCCTGGCAAGCCCCGCGGAAAAGAGTTTATATTTCCAAGACAGAAACGCGCCGGGGTCTTTTAGGAAATTAGTGGGAATCAGAGAGAGAGAGAGAGAGAGAATTTTTCCCAGAAAAATCGTATATCTTTTAAATGCCCCCGCGAGGCTCTCACGGTGGACGGGGGGATACGAGAACCAACGCTGCTCCTCGACCTTTTAGAACCTTCGAACGCCGCCGTCGCCGCCGCCGCGCTCGGCGCCTAGGCGCCTTTCAGCGCGAGCGCGGTTAACGCGTGTCGCACGACAAGAGGAGTTAGAGATCACTTGTACGGGAGGCCGACCCGCAATTAGTGGTATAACCAAGAATGAGGCGACACTAGCCGGGGGAAAAAAACAAAACGAGAAACCGTCGAATGAAATTTATTCTATGAGGCGTCGTTTTACTTCGTTATTCTCGCCGAAGGTTCATCTATTAATTAGCGTGCGCGCGCGCGCGCGCGTCGCTTTTAATTAACGCGTACACGTTTAATCAAAATTAATAAATCATTTCCGGCGCGAACCGGCCGCGTTTAAAACGCGTTTTTTTGAGCGATGAATATGGCAATTGCCTGCCGAAAGTTAAGCGCGCTCGAGGTTTCTACAATCGATGCTACTGCAATCGATGAGACCGTTAATTGATAATTTTGTGGAAGGGAGTCGATCTATATGTTTTCAATTTTAAGGGAGTCGGTAATTTGAAGCGTCTTTAACGGTACAAATGACCCGCGATGGTCAACGAGAGAGCCAGCTGCTATCGGGGGACGTGCTCCAAGAATTTGAATGTCTAATTTGGATTTCGATGCGCATAAATTATCCCAGATTTTTACATTACTTTATCCTCGATTGAAAACCATCGTTTGGTAAATCATGTTTCTTTGGCTTTATGACAAGCATCAATGAACGTTCTATATTTTATTTTATTCTACCCTATAGAGAAGATCTAGAGCTATAGTTAAATGTAGACATAAATGTAGATCTAGATCTATAGTTAAATGTAGATATAAATCTAGATTTAGACTTATAGATCACGTAAACACTGTGAGATTCAAACGTCGAATATTTAACGCAAAAATCACTGTGAATAATCGAACGGTTCCTTACTTGAAAATTATTAGAATAGAGACGTTTTTGTGGAAAATGATTGCATAAATTGATTTTACTATTCGCTAAATCAAAAAGGGATCTTTAATTATATTATACAATCTTTTTAATTTATCTTTTTAGTCTTTCATAGCTCTAGATCATAAAAACACAGATTCGTCAAAATCATGATATTTATAAATTAAACTTATTCTTCGTCATCTTTTATTCCCATTTCTATCAAAAGCCACTTTTATCATTCGATTTTCTTATTTCTAATAAATAAAATAAAACTCCGACCATCTGCCTCCAAAGCTCAATAAATTCTACTCTGTTTAAAGAACTCTTTTTACAGAATTCTACAGTTTTGCTTCTCCGCATTCGGACTTCAATAAAACGGAACCGAAGTCGGGTTCGAGTCGATTTTGACTCGCGCAGAGAACGTTCAATGTAAATTTCCCCAGGAATCGATTGAAATTCTCGACGATCGACATTAAATCGAATAAGATCAAGCGAAGGGACGAAAAGGAGAATGATACGAGAGGATTCCAATGAGAATTTCTAGCTGGTACCGCTAATGGCAGGACACACTGCGCGGAGCGGTTCAAACATTAAACTTGCAATGTTTACTTTAAATACCATTCTCGGTTCCCGTTGACCAACTTTTACAACTTGTCTCTCCTCTCTCTCTCTCGTTTGCTATCTCACTGTGTATCTAACACAACGCCCTCCACTTTTACAGTTCAGCCTCCGGTGAGGCCGCGCAAAGTTTCAGGTTGCGCAGTTTGTCACAGTGGCGAACCCTTTCCCCCGTCGGTTAGGTTGGCAGGTGCAGGCAGCGGCCAGAGGCACGAACACACGGCCTCGCCTCGCGATTAATGGAAAACGACATAAGCTCCTCCGATTCCGGCTTGCTCGCCGTGCTAATGACCTCGGAACACCGTCGGAAAAGGGGTGAGATCTTTCACTCATTAACGGCCGTGGGGAGGGGGAGGGGGAGGGGAGGGCACCGTTGCGGCGCGCCGGGATTCCCCCCCGGTGTCACAGATGGGGGAAGGATTCGCAAAACCGCCCCGGACTAAATTCCGAAGGTTTATTCGGTAAGTGGGCAAACATCGTTTGAGAATGACGGCCACCGCCACCTCTTTGCGCGCGCGCGCGCGCCCCGGCTTCAACGGTCACGGGCAAATGAAAAGTTAATGGGCGCGCGGGCGCGCGGGAGCCCGGGAGCGCATTTGTTAGTCTCTGTTATGAGCGCGGTTTTACCTGCGAACCCGCGGAGAATTATTTCGGCCAATTATTTCGCCCCGGCGGAAATGTTTGGCGAGGAAAATGTTTGCCGAGGAAAATATTTTGCTGGGATAATGTTTGGTATGGAGGGTGTTTGATATGGAGCATGTTTGGTGAGGAGTATGTTTGATATGGGGTATTTTCGACAAGAAATATATTTGACAGGAAATATATTTGACAAGGAATATATTTGACAGAAAATATATTTGACAGGAAATATATTTGACAGAAAATATATTTGACAGGAGATATATTTGACAGAAAATATATTTGACAGGAGATATATTTGACAGAAAATATATTTGACAAGAAATATATTGGGGAAGAAAAATATTTGACAGGAAATATATTGGGGAAGAAAAATATTTTACAGGAAATATATTTGACAGAAAATATATTTGACAAGAAATATATTGGGGAAGAAAAATATTTGACAAGGAATATATTTGGCCGGAAATATAATATTTGACGAAGAAAATATTTGTCAAGGAATTTGACAAGGAATATATTTCCTTTAATATATTTTCAAGGAAAATAAATGCACCCAAAAACCGTCTAAAATATTCAAAAAGTGCCACACCTCGACAAGATTAAACCATAAGAAACATTTTCTCTATTCACGCGCCTCGCATAGTCGGCCGACCGTGATCGCTAAAATTCAAATGTCCCTATCGTTCGTGCGGATTATCTAACGGTACGTTGTATCGGGTAACGGCGGCAACGAGGGCGTTGCACGATGTAATGCGGCTCGATTGGGAAACTAAAGTACTTTACGAGGAACAAAGGCGAAACTTTTCCCCTCTTAACGTGTTCCATCAGCGGCCCCGCGCGGACCCTTTCCCTTTTTCCACGGCGCTGCTCCCGGTCGCGTCTACCCTCCTCCT
>NW_027583001.1:0-2770 GCF_028453695.1 Augochlora pura
ATAATATAGAAAATGGTTAAATCATGAAAACTTAATTAAAAATTTAAATCGCGAGGAATATGTCTATCGTCCGATACGCTCGTCTTCGTCGGTGTACAATTGTGATTTGTTTAATGTAACATATCTTCCGTTCAATATCAAATGCGGCGGGGGCCGACCTTGTTCTTCGCTGTCGTCGATAATTAATATTTTCATATTTCTTGCCATTTGAGACAATATTGCGTTACGATGGATGGCAAATTGCAATCCTCTTCGTCCGCAGTGACACACGCTATAGACCAACAGGTGATCTGGCGATAGTTCAGGTGTTCGTCCATTTCTACACGTATGTGGGACGTCTGCCATTTTTGATAGTCTGTAACAAAACAATAGAAATTTGATGTTAATATAAATGCGCCGATCTTAATTCGTTTCATTCGATTCTTAATTAGATCACGTTTCAGTCGATTTCCTTTCCGATTTTCTATAAATATTTATGCACGATACAAATCCTTGCAACGATTCTAGGAAATAAAACTAGTTTTATTGTTGATTTAAATACTTCTCGTGATAAAATTAAATTCGATACATTCTTTATTTTAATAAATAACTAACGCGTTTTCGCGTGCGTAAAAAATCTGCGTCTAGTAGAATAATTCGTTTTATTTATAAAATTAATAGAATAATACGAAAATATTATCACTCAGAAATGATTGAAATCACTCAAAATACGCAGAATGGAACGAGTTCAACCAATAAAATTACACTGTAAAATGTATTCATTTTTTGAAACAAGAGGAAGTAGATATCACTTTGTTTAACACTGGAACTACCGATCACTGAATCTAGAATCGATTAAATATGTATTATTTTTTATAAAAAACAAGACCACTTTTATCAAGACGATACGCGAGATTTTATTAAACTACATAACAAGCGTGGAATAATCTAAATTCTACTGTTAAATCGAACGAAATAAACAGCGTTTGAGAAAACAGAAGTAAAATGCGAATAATTATTGATTTGGACGGAGAATTTCCAAATAAATAAAATATCGTTAAAAATAAAGTAACTTACACTTATTTTAACAGTCGAGGACTTGGTGAAAATCGTAGTGCACTCTGCTGTGTCCGAAACAAAAATGATGCTTTTAAAGTAAAGTTGCCATTACATACATTTCGTATGATTGGTGCGCGCCGTAGTATCCTTTTACCTGAGTTTCGCACAAAATTTTCAAGCTAACAAAGGGGACGGTAGTGACGCTCTGAATATCGCGGGGTAGGAATCAACAGTGCATTTAAAGCATAGGTAAACTACCTAGAAGGCAGCAGATAGCATGTCGGTGTACGTTATTGTATCAATGTGTTATACTGTTACTATGTTTATTAATATGTTTGGATTGTTACTATTAATAGGATTGTATTCTTACTATCAATATGATTGCATTGTTACTATCAATATGATTGCATTGTTACTGTCAATAATAACTTTGTTGTAATTATCAATATAATTGTATTGTAAGAATAAGAACCATGATTTATCGTTTTTATTTCTACTTTTCTGTGCATGAAAATTTGTTTAATATATTGCTCCGATTTTTTTCGATTTAAATGGTATCTAACACGATATGATTTAGATAAAAATAGCAGAAGAAAAATCTGAACGATTCTTAACTATATATGAAATATTAACCCTTTCGGTACGAGCGCCGGATATATCCGGCGTCCACGCGACGACCGCTGTGGCCGAGCGCCGGATATATCCGGCGCACGTGCGATGACCGGTATAAATAACAGAATTTTGTATAAATAAATCTTAATATTTTATATAAGTACCTCTGAGTATCTCTTAAGCTACAAGCAACACTATTGTTAAAAAATGTCCTTTTATTAAGCACAGTTTTTATTCAACGCTTAGGAAATATCTTCTTATAAAGGAGGACTGGTCATGTGCGGCGGCAATTTTCGGCGCGGGGCTTCGTACAGCGAGAGTGTCATGGCGGAAAGAGTTCCCGTACCGAAAGGGTTAAAAGCGACGTCAAACATTTAACTCAATATACAAATGGCAACAATTCGTCATTTGTACATTACAGAAAATAATTGATTCTTGTTCTTTTAATTCTTAATAGATGAAATTCTAATTTTTACCAAACAGAGATAATTTTGATCAAAGATGGTATAATTATAACTATCCTTGCAAAATATATGATTTTTTATAAGCTACATTGTTTTTATATAGACTATAGAATTTCTACAGATAGCGTCAAAAAATGTCGGTATTTTGTGAATGGCGATGCAATAAATTATCAGACAAATATGTGTCAAGAGGTCTTGAAAATAGACCATGATGGTACTAAACAATTGCAAGGGTGACAGGAAGTAAAAGAATTTAATATGGAATATAATTTTGTTCTTATCTATTATAATTAGTATGTACATATTTATGCATAATATCAATGACGCTTTTTAATGTCCAGTTCTTATTAATATATAACATAATGTATTTTTCTTATATAATCACAGTGGTAATGAAATCAAACGAATATCACCTTAAACATGCAATAACTAAATGTAATCGAAATTATATCATCTTTGATTCTATCTTAACTAGAAATATTTCTCCGAACTATATCATGTTTAGCTTATATTTAATCAGAAAGCTATTAGCAATATGGTTTATGTTGCTGTTATTCAATACGATTTTCAATAAATATTGAAGTCCAATTGTTATTACATTACTTTATATTATTCTCGCAATACGCTGCATTTTTAATTTTTTAAATGTCATTCTT
>NW_027583002.1:0-2770 GCF_028453695.1 Augochlora pura
GAAGAATAGCGGCGAATGTTGAGAATTCTCTCCTGCAATGTAATAACCAACATCATGTATTGTATTTTCTGGTGCAAAGTACTTAATTTCATTGAATTTCAACGTAATACCTACAGAAACTGTCATGTAACGAGCTGAAACGCCGTTTTCATACATAATCAAGGCTAAATCATATTTCGAGAAGAATTCCGATGAATGTTGAGATTTTTCTACTGCAATGTAATGACCAACATCATGTATTGTATTTTTTGTTACAAAGTACTTGTTTCATTGAATTTGAACGCATCACCTGCAGAATCTGCCGTGTAACGACCTGAAACGTCGTTTTCATACATAATCAAGGCTAAATCAAATTCCGAGAAGAATTCCGATGAATGTTGAGAATTCTCTCCTGCAATGTAATAACCAACATCCTGTATTGTATTTTCTGGTGCAAAGTACTTGTTTTCATTGAATTTCAACGTATCACCTGCAGAAACTGCCGTGTAACGACCCGAAACGTCGTTTTCATACATAATCAAGGCTAAATTATATTTCGAGAAGTATTCCGATGAATGTTGAGATTTCTCTCCCGCAATATAATAACCTACATCATGTATTGCATTTTCTGGTGCAATGTACTTGTTTTCATAGAATTTCAACGTAACACCTGCAGGAACAGCCATGACACCAGCTGAAATGTCGTTGTACGGGGCTCGTGGTTACTCTTTCGATTGTTTGAGCACTATGAGAAACTTGCACGACCTGTGCTGACCAACGGTAATATTTAACTAACTCGAAGGACCACCTCCCCTAGCAGGAGGAAAACAAATAGGACAAGTTTTGTATTAACAACTGTATTTCTATAACAATAACCCAGTGCGCCATCAGCAAATTGGCGTATGGGGGCTATAACAAACTTGAACTATGTACAACCAGCACGTCACCAACAAATTGACGTGTGGGAACGAAGAACTATGTCACTATGTGTATCTATAAACGAACTATAAAGAGACGAGTACGCCACCAACAAATTGACGTACGTCTCCGACCTATTGTATGAGTAACTAATAACTAACTGTCTATGTGTATAACGAGTAACTATGTAACGAAGAACTAACTAACTGACGAACTAGACGAGGCCCGGGCTTCTACCCTTAATATAGTCCGCGGGCCTCCCTACCATCTTAGCTAGGGGGCGGGTACAGGGGAGAGTCGCCCAATCCGCAAGGTTTTGACAAGGAGACTAGACTTTAACTCGGACAACGCTTGGGACCGAGGAGGGGGTGCCGCGGACGCTTCCAGAAGAGTCCCGTTCCAAGATGCGGGCCTCCGGTAGTCCCCAACATGTGCGTTGCAGCTTGCTAAATCCGTGTCCAACTTTCGCGACTCTCCCAAGTCCCTTGCCGAGGACTTGGATTTAGCAAGCAATTTCAACTTAAGACCTGCAGCAACAGCCATGTCACCAGCTGAAATGTCGCTTTCATACATAATCAAGCCTAATTCATATTTCGAGAAGAATACCGACGAATGTTGAGATTTCTCTCCCGCAACGTAATAAGCAACATCATGTATCGTATTTTCTGGTGCAAAGTACAGGATTTCATTGAATTTCAAAGTAACACCTGCAGGAACAGACACGTCAGCAGCTGAAATGTCGTTTTCATACAGAATCAAGCCTAAATCGTCATATTTCGAGAAGAATACCGACGAATGTTGAGATTTCTCTCCTGCAATGTAATAACCAACATCCTGTATTGTATTTTCTGATGCAAAGTACTTGTTTTCATTGAATTTCAACGTAACACCTGTAGAAACAGCCATGTCACCAGTTGAAATGTCGCTTTCATACATAATCAAGCCTAAATCATATTTCGAGAAGAATACCGACAAATGTTGAGATTTCTCTCCCGCAACGTAATAACCAACATCATGCATTGTATTTTCTGGAGCAAAGTACTTGTTGTCATTGAATTTCAACGTATCACCTGCAAAAACAGTCATGTCACGCGTTAAAACGTCGTTTTCATACAGAATCAAGCCCAAATCGTCATATTTCGAGAAAAATACCGACAAATGTTGAGATTTCTCTCCTGCAATGTAATATCCAACATCATGTTTTATATCTTCTGGTGCAAAGTACTGGATTTCATTGAATTTCAACGTAACACCTGCAGATACAGCCATGACACCAGCTGAAATGTCGTTTTCATACATAATCAAGGCTAAATCAAATTCCGAGAAGAATTCCGATGAATGTTGAGATGTCTCTCCTACAATGTAATGGGCAAGGACATATAACTTTTTTTTATTCACTGAAGACAAGTACTTTGCACAAGAAAATACAATAGATGATGTTTTTTATTACATTGCAGCAGAGAAATCTCAACATTCATCGGTATTCTTCCCGAAAAATGATTTAGGCTTCATTATGTATGAAAACGACATTTCTGCTGGTGACGTGGCTGTTTCTGCAGGTGATACGTTGAACTTCAATGAGAACAAGTACTTTGCACAAGAGAATACAATACATGATGTTGGTTATTACATTGCAGCAGAGAAATCTCGACAACCATCGGTATTCTTCTAGAAATATGATTCAGGCTTCATTCTGTATGATAACGGCACTTCAGCTGGCGGCAAGACTGTTTCTGCAGGTGTTACGTTGAAATTCAATGAAAACAAGTAATTTGCACCGGAAAATACAATACATGATAATGGCCATTACATTGCAGCAGAAAAATCTCAACATTCATCGGGATACTTCTCAAAATATGATTTAGGCTTGATT
>NW_027583003.1:0-2770 GCF_028453695.1 Augochlora pura
ATTGTACAGGATAAAATCAACACCATGTACTCATGCAGCTAGTTTTTACACAGTTTATTTTTGTATATTCCGGCACTCTTAACATGTTACATAAAAAAATGTTATAGCGGTGTTCCAAAATAAACTGAGCAAATTCGAAACGTTACCACAGGGTCGCGCCTCGTTTTAATGGCTAAGAGCGACGTAAAGCATAATCCACTCCACGTATTACTTTTAAAAACCGCGGCAAAAATGTCGTGCCCATTGGAGTTGTTTTCCTGGTATGACGAAATATTCGTTATACCCGGTTGACAAGTTAAATCTTTGACGCGAAGCACCGGAAACTGTACGCAACGACATTGTATTTCGTATTCACGAAAAACCAAATGCATCACTTTTGTTTCGTTTTTATTTGGCGAAGGCCGACAAAGGAGCTGAAACGAAAATGTGGAAGAATGGCGCCAAATAAATGAATAGTACCCTCTTTTGTGCGCCGTCGTTCTATTGTTCGTTACGAAACGTTCCAATTGAATTTGAAGACTACAAACGTAAGATAATAAATGAGAAATTCCAATTTCAAAGATCGGGAGAAATTCAATATAAAATCGTTTCGACGGAAATCTGATTGGTTTGTTGTAAAATGAATTCTGTTTCTTTTTTTTTTGTGATCTATCGGAAAACAGAAATTACTTTTGCAAGAAGACGATATATGGCATGGGCATTTTTAGGTCACGCGCGAACTATATCGACGATTTCGCTGTTAGCAATCAATAAAGTTCTTACCTTACATTGTGCCGCGGACTTTTCTGGATCACAGAGTCGAGGCGTGAAGTTCTCATAGAAACTTTGTCCCCTTATAGACTCTCGAAGTTTCATCAGGCAGTTCGATATGCCGGTTTCCGTCTCAGTGCAGTTATCAGTTTGTTAACCGACAAACTGAAGTGCTTCGGGGAACTTTGCTTTCGAACAGCAGAGCAACATTGAAAGTTTACGACGGAAGTCGAACATCTTCAAGGAAATCGGAACCCGGTCGCGGTGTCCTTAGATTTTGAGGCCTGGTCACCTACAGAAGTTCCGTTCTCTTCTTTTTTTTTTCTTCCGCGCCACGACTTCCAATCAGAGCACTTGTTGAACAACTGCGACATTATTGGATCGGAACTCTGTTAAAAGAAAACACGGACGGGCATCATTTGTCAATTGTCCGTCCGAGCGCGCAATTGCTATTGTGCTTCAGATACGTGTCGGCGATGCTGAACAGACACGAGTGTTTATGTCTCTGCGACGTGATTGAAATGTTAGGGGGCTGTTTTGAAGAAAATGAGAAACTACATTATCATGCTAGACGTAGCAAAAAGAGAATCGCTGTTCGCTCGTCGATTATTTCATTTGACAGAATATTTTCTAATTTATTTAGGAAATATATATATATATGTATGAATCAGATATTTCCAATGGACGAAGAATTAATGAAATGAATTGGAATAATTATTTCGTGGTTTGTTAAATGAACGAACCCAATATGAAACGACTTTAAACGTGAAATTCGGTATTTATTTAATTGGCGAGTTTCGCAAATTTAATAAGTAACAAACTTGAAAATAAAAGTTAGCGACAACAAGCCCTGTTGTGAAGCAGGCCAAACAAACGGCAAATTGGGGAACGGGAAAGTTAATTGCCCTTCGAAAACGCTCAATTCACGTGTAATTTCCGTGCATCGTTAACGTCCAATCAGGGTAAACTAGTCAAAATCGAAATTCGCATGCGCGGAGAAGAGAATAATAAGGGAGACTTCGCCGGTGGATGGTAATTAGCGGGCGAGAACGAAGAACAACTTCCACATGGATCGGCCTGTTAACGAAACTGATTGATCTCAACGTCAATGGAGACACATGGGGAAAGTCAGGTCGAAGTTGCTCCAAAGTTACCCCGAATTAATCACGGTTGGTCGGCGAACCGGGCGATAAGGCAACTTTGGATAGAATGAGATGCTAGACGCGTCGCAATAACGCCTCGGGGAAATCTTTGAAATCGATCTTCGGCTTTTAATCATCACCTCTTGTTACCGGGAAGCTGTTGCTTTGCATCTTGCTGTTGCAGAATTTCTCAACCGGTAGTGATGCCCGTCGCATTCCTAATATTCTTGGCAGAAAGCGGATGAAAATTCGTTCCATCTTAGACACTGTGAAATCTTGCATTTTTATATTACTGCGTCGTTGTGATTTTATTTATTCGTTTAAAATATGAAATTATGAGTGAATTATAATTGGTCTAATTTATTATTATTCAAGATTTTGCACTAATACGTTCCATTTATCACGTGGGATGTATCAGAGGACCTAGCCAATTAAGACAGCCTTCAGAGGTTCTTCCATAACTCTTATACCGTTCGATAACTGACCAAGAAAAAGTCATCTGTAGAAAATTTCAACCTTATAACTTGTCCATAGATTAAGCAATTTTGAGCATTATTATATTAAAAGTAGCAATTTTTTAGCCTAGCAAATGCGATTTAAGAGAAAAAAAATGTTAACGAGCGTGATATATACCGAAATGTTGACAACGCTCGATGCCAGATGCTCTGAAGCTCGCCTCCAGATATATAGTATATACAACATAATATTATATATATTATGTACAACATGTATGTAATATGTATATTATAATATTTACAATACATATTATATATAATACATAAATAACTTAACGAAATGGAGCAATATTTAACATATTTTTGTATTAGTCCAGCCCCTTTAGTTTATCCCATTTTGTATTGGGCCCTTCCCTTTTTATA
>NW_027583004.1:0-2769 GCF_028453695.1 Augochlora pura
TTAAATTTTCTTTTCCACCCGTTTTTTAATTATTTCTTGGAGTAACTTCAGCATCTAAACTTAATACTAAACGTAAAACATTAGCTAAACTGAATGAAAAATTATAATTTAAACTAAATCAGCAGGTGTACTAGTACTTTCGGAGGGAGATGTACATAAAATATATTTTAAATACGTGACCCATAATGTTTAAAATGTTTCTTTCAATAATATTTTTCACTGCATTATCTCCAATTAATTTCGTTTCACTTGTTTCAATTGTTTGTATCATGTATTATTAAAAATGTTACCACGATCCTTCGAAACACGTTTTACATCGTAACAATCCAAATTCAAATGAACTAACAAAAACTACTATTAATTCGGGCATTGTTAATTAGATTTCGGAGACAATATTATTTAATTGCATATTCTAGTATCGAGAAAAGTTTATAAACAATCTAAGTAATTATGATCGAGCGCTGATTAATGCTACCGTGCGATGAATGTCGCGAGACACAGCGTGAACGTCGCGTCAGTAAGCGACGTTAGGCGCATCAGCGTTCCACAAAGAAGGTCAAATAGCAAGAAACGATGCCTGAGTCGGGTGATAAAGGGGGTTTCAGATAAATGTTCATAACAGTAATGAAAATTGACGCGGCTAGGGGAGTATTTATTATGCGAGATCGCAACCGTATCAAACCGACGTTTGCCGCCAGATTCGATGTCAATAATGCCAGTGACGGAGTTTTCGGAAAACCTGCGTCGCCGGCACCTGTTACCGACAGGATGCGAGATTGGAATCTGTCGAAGCTAAATCGCGACGTTAAAGAGGGATTGAAGACTGATACGGCGTTTAGGCGAGGGAAACTCTTATTTCATAAATTCGACGGGAAAAGTTATTTCGATAAAGTTCAACGCCGTTCCGGTTGGGGCCGGGGGTGGCTGGTGTATCGGTTAATATAATTGAATTAAGAATTAGCCGTTTGCTTCGCTCTGCGAGGAGTTTTTTTGGTAGTAGGTTACGGAAGAACCGCTCGTTCCATTTCTCGAGTCCACTCGTGTCTATTCGTTTGAATCGGGAACAGTTTACGTAAGCAGACGATTATGCAATTCGTGCTTTATGCACGCGGAGGACGCGGTGTAGACCCTTAAGAGGCTACTCCTTGCGATCCGTCCAGGACGATCCAGTGAAACGTGCTTAAACTTCTGTAAACTTTGATCCTTGATTAAATTTGTATGTACAACCCTGCTCGAGGCTTGACTAAATATTTGCCCGACATGTAATTATATTTGCCACCGCCGATGTGATTAACATTTCACTGGCAAGAAGCTTATTACCCTGACTACCATTGGTTTGCGAATTTGGACTAATTTGACAATCGACTGAAATAAGGACGAGGTAAGCGAGGAATTCAAAGTTCGACAATACGTCTCCGCGAAACATTTTTTTCCTAAAAAAATCAATATTTTTATGGACATATTAAATACTGCCAGAAATAAATGTGATTTTATAAAATGTATACAAGAGAGTGAATTCTAAAAACAAGACATTTTATCTTATAATACGTCTTTATTTTTGACACCCCTGTTTTCTCTTTATATATTTATTAAATTAATATTTTTCTTGCTATTTACACATATTTTACGCATTTTTTAAGCTTCCCTAGGTATAACGTGTTAACCCAATAAATCCAATGCTATTTAAACTAAAAGTAAAAGAAACCAAAGTCGTATTGTGAACGTACTATTGAATACATTAGCGTGTCAAATAATTGACATTTCGTAAAAATGAATATACAATGACAGAAATAAAAATTGTCGGTCTATAAACCTGATTACCGAATTGAACTAAAATTGAACCAGTAACAAAAGGGCAATTCTTTTGGCGAGTAGCAATAATTAGCTTCTTTGCTCAGTCTACTTAACACTATTATCATCAAAGGGTTCAAAAAGGTACTCTTAATATTTTCGAGCAACGCTATTTTTACCAGAGGAGTCAAAAAACATCTACTACAATTTGAAAGGTTTCTATTCACCTGAAAATGTAACACTAATCTCAAAAGTTGAAATAAATTGTACAAATATTATGTTAAGATTGTCGCTCTCGAGTAGTACTCAAAACTCGCGAAATGAAATCCGGATATCGAATTTGACTCGAATTTGCAAGTACATATTGAACTATTGAGATCACGCCCGTAATCGAAGGGCGACAAAGACACTCGAAAATTGGTGAGCAGGCTGCCGAATCTGTACACGTTTAATTCGCGCGAATCGATAGACCGACGGCGGCAGTTGCCTGGCCCGACTCACTTCGATTGAATTTCAAATCTTCGCAATCAATATCTCGCACGGCAACGCGTACGCATCACGCTTGCAAATTGAATATTGTCCCTCCTGCGGCTCCCTTCCGTGAGAACAGGCTGTCTTGTTCCTGGTAACCCTTTTCCACAGACAGCAGGATTCGTTTCGTTGTATTGACAGTGCCCGATATATCTAGACATTCGTCGAGATCGCTTTGTTCTTTTGTTTCGATGATTCGGTTGGTGCGTATAAAATACCAAATCCTTTTTTTGAGGCGTAATTTCTAAACTAGTTTCGATAAAAATTTGGTAAAAATCGAGCATGTACAATAGGCGCATGCTTCAATGCTGTTATACTAATAGGATTGGAAACTATATTGTTTCAGAAATTCATTCAGTGATAAAATAATCTGCATGGTTTTTAATCTTTGCATACGAAGTGTTGTATACGCGTTTGATCTGGATCCGGTTTGTAAGGCCGGATTTG
>NW_027583005.1:0-2768 GCF_028453695.1 Augochlora pura
CGACAAATTATCGTTATTCTTATTATGGACGACTTTGTTAAGCTTCTGCGAGCGGGGAGTACCGCGCGGCAGAATAATGAAGCGGAAAACGATAAACGAGACGCCGGCCGAATCGAAATTCAACCCTCTGCGGTCGTGGAATTTTCAGAGCACTGAAAATATTACGTTGGGGAGAAAGAAATCCATTATTTTTTCGACGGACGGCTGTAGAGATCGATATCTGTTCAAGTATCGATCAAACAATTCCAGATTTATGCTCGTTGGAAAGGTGACATTTCGCACTACAAAAATTCTTCTTCTGTTTTTTGTATGGTCCATTCAATTGCGAGCTACAGGGTGTTCAAAATGGAAGTCACGTAGAGAAAATTCGGTACATTTTACAATTTTTCTTTGATAAAGGTGAAAATGCAAGCCATGCGGCTGAAATTGTGAATGCTGTTTATGGTTCCGATACTGTAACAGCCAATTACGCGCAATTTTGTTTTCGTCGATTCCGTTCAGGTATTTTTGATGTTAAAGATGCGCCTCGTACAGGTAGGCCTGTCGTAGAAAATCTTGACAAAATCACAGAAATAATCGAAGTTGACCGGCGTGTTAGCAGTCGTAGCATCGCCCAGGAGCTAAAGATCGATCATGAAACGGTTTTAAACCATTTGCACAAAGTTGGATTTAAAAAGAAGCTCGACGTTTGGTTGCCAGATCAATTAACACAAAAAATCATGATGGTTCGAATTTCCATCTGTGATGTCTTGACCAAACGGAATGAGATCGACCCATTTCTTGAACGCATGGTAACTGGGGATGAGAAATGGATCACATACGACAACATTGTGCGAAAACGATCATAGTCAAAGCCTAATGAAGCAAGTCAGACGGTGGCGAAACCAGGACTAACAGCCAAGAAGGTTCTGCTGTGAATTTCGTGGAACTGAAAAGGAATTATTTATTACAAGTAGCTTCCATATGGTCAAACACTAAATTCGGATCTCTACTGTCGACAACTAGATCGTTTGAAGCTAGGGATTGACCAGAAACGGCCAGAATTGACCAACAGGAGAGGTGTTGTGTATCATCAAGACAACGCCAGGCCACATACGTCTATAATTACTCGTCAGAAAATTCAAGAGCTTGACGTTTTAATGCATCCACCATATAGTCCAGACCTGGCACCAAGCGATTACCATGTTTCTCTTGCATTGCAAAACTTTCTTAATGATAAGAAATTGGCATTGAGAAAAGATTGTGAAAGTGGATTACAAAAGTTTTTCGCTATTAGGGGGCAAGACATCTACGAGATAGGCATTATGAAGGTACCTTTAAAATGGCAACAAATTACAGAAGAAGACGGTGCATATCTGATCTAAATCGGACAATCGGAAACATGTCAACCACTTAACTGCGTCAATATATTTTGAAGATAAATTTTGTTACCCTTTTTATCGATTGCACTGAGTATAGTCTTTATGATAATTGTTCTAGAATTAGCCTAAAGTCTGCGAAAATGAATATATTACCGTAAGCACTTTGACATAAATTATAGGGGATCTATTTTTATTATAACATATGAAATTGCCAGTTCCTTGTGACGTGTATTCACGTCGTACGCAGCTAACAGGTTAAATAAAGTCTTGAAGTTCACATAAAAATAATGGATTTCCTTCTCCCGAACCTAATAATATATTCCTTGAACACTCGACTAAGCGAAAAAATGAACAGCGATCATCTGTCATGGAGGTATATAATTAAATTATAAATTACCAAATCCTACTGCAACTTATTTAACATACCAATTGATTTGTCGAGCAGCTTCCGATCCGCGCGAGCGGCGTTTAATTTGACAAGGAACTGAAAAGTGTATAATCCGAGTATAAGCGTGACGTAAACAGGTTCTAGACGCTTTTTCCAGCATGTCGGCGATATCGCGACAAATTAAACCAGACAGCTGTACAAGCACTGACAGACTGCGTTAAAAATGCACAATAAAGTCTTCTCGCGTGCCGCTCCATTTCATAGGTGAGCAATATCAATGTCCGTTCGTCTTCGTCGTGTTCGGTATCGATTAAGTACAAGCGGGCTGGTCACGATCGCATAGCGGAATCTTCGCTTTTAACCCCTTGCCGTACCATTTTCTTTACAATTACTATGATCAGAATTTCTTCGATCCCACTAATTACTTAGAAGAAAAAGGAATTTTATATTTATCGTGTGCTTGCATTTTAGTCGAATGTTTAAACATTGATGACAAGAGAATCAAATTTGATTCCTACTCGAAGGAACGATGAACATTCATATCTAACAGCTTATTGTTATAAATCTTCGTCGCGCGTCTGAGTTGTTAAAGTACGTCAAGGGGTTAATAAAATTGAAAAACGACCGTGCTAAATTCTGACCCAAATGTTCGCTTAACCCCTTGGCTACTGTGGGCGCCTATAGGCGCTTAGAAATTTTGCGTTTGCGATACTGAGAGCGCCTTCAGGCGCCCAGCGCAGTTTGGCTTTGTGATACGGAGGGCGCCTAGAGGCGCTTGATACCTTACTCGATTATTAAATATTTTGTTATTTTTTTTTTAGACAATGTTTATTAGATATTGATGCCAAGTCAGATTCAAGAAAATAAATAATATCGTTTTAATATAGTAAAATTCAGATTTTTGATTATTGAAATACGTTTTAACAAAAATGCATCCCTACCCAAAAATTCGCCGTTCTCGGCGCACATCGCAACACAATCCCTGCCGTATGGTACGATCGGTGCGTAACAAAGTGTGC
>NW_027583006.1:0-2767 GCF_028453695.1 Augochlora pura
CGTCCGCGCCGATCGCAGCCGGATGCTTGGCTTTCGTCGCGGAAATCAACACGTCTTTCGCGGAAACGAGAATCCGCGTGGAAATAAGGATTCTCTGACTTTTCCGGGAAGATTTCAGGCTTTTGTTAGCGGAGATCCATGGTTTTATTATTGAAAATTAGTGCTTTAATCGTTGAATATTTGCGGTTTATCTTTGAAAATTTTCAGCTTTTTTTCTCGAAAATTCGCCCTTTTATCTTTGAAAATTCTCGTCTTTTTTCTTGATAATTCACGCTTTTATCACTGAAAATTGCCACTGTTATTATTGAAAATTGGCGCTTTTGTCATTGAAAATTCACACTATTATTACTGAAAATTCTCGTCTTTTTCTTTGATAATTCACGCTTTTATCACTGAAAATTGGCGCTGTTGTTATTGAAAATTCACGCTGCTGTTATTGAAAATTAGCGCTTTTATAATTGAAAAATCACGCTTTTATCTTTGAAAATTCGCGCTTTTATCATTGAAAATTGTCACTGTTATTATTGAAAATTGGCGCTTTTATCATTGAAAATTCACGCTATTATCACTGAAAATTCTCGTCTTTTTCCTTGATAATTCACGCTTTTATCACTGAAAATTGGCGCTATTATCACTGAAAATTCTCGTCTTTTTCTTTGACAATTCATGCTTTTATCACTGAAAATTCACGCATATCATTGAAAATTCACGCATATCATTGAAAATTCACACTTTTATCTTTGAAAATTCGCGCTTTTATCTTTGAAAATTCGCGCTTTTATCATTGAAAATTCACGCTATTATCACTGAAAATTCTCGTCTTTTTCCTTGATAATTCACGCTTTTATCACTGAAAATTCACGCTTTTATCACTGAAAATTCACGCTTTTATCACTGAAAATTCACGCTGCTGTTATTGAAAATTAGCGCTTTTATAATTGAAAATTCACGCTTTTATCTTTGAAAATTCGCGCTTTTATCATTGAAAATTCACGTTTTTATCTTTGAAAATTCGCGCTTTTATCATTGAAAATTCACGCTATTATCACTGAAAATTCTCGTCTTTTTCTTTGAAAATTCGCTCTTTTATCACTGAAAATTCTCGTCTTTTTCTTTGAAAATTCGCTCTTTTATCACTGAAAATTCTCGTCTTTTTCTTTGAAAATTCACGCTATTATCACTGAAAATTCACGCTTCTATCATTGAAAATTCACTCTATCGTCATTGAAAATTAACTGTCTCATCATTGGAAATCCTGCCAACCTTACGGGATGCAGCCGCGCGATCTTGACGATTGGAAAGAGTACAAAGAGCAGCATCGGTACGAATTAAGCGGACAAGATGTTTGTTTCGAAGCGGTGCTTTGTGTATTTATGGGGGTAGAGCGTTTACGGCTCCCTGTGGTGGTTGTTTCATCCTCTCGCGACCTTGGGACTCGTCGAGAGTAGATAGAGTTAGCTCCCCGAGGACAGAGGCTGCGTTTGCTCTCTTTCTCTCTCTCTCTCTCTCTCTCTCTCTCTCTCGTTTTTCAGTGGGATTCTTCTTTGTGGATTGCTCCAGCGGTATTGTCTTCTTCTTCTTTTTTTCTCGAATTACCGCTCCGCTGCTGCCACGATTCTTCGGGGTAATGGGGCGAGAATTTATTACGGGGGTTTCATTGAGGCTTTGTGGTTCGAAAATTAAGTCGAAGACTAAGCATGCTTTCTCTTCTCGAAGTAGGAGTAATTTTGAATAGAGGAGAATATTGGGTTAATCGTGTTGGTGTTCTGTTGATCTTTATTGTTTAAAATCTCGATTATTTCAAGAAGAACTGAAAGAAAGAAAATAAAAAGAATTTAATTGTTAATTTAAGAAGTAGAATAACTGATGTTTAATTATTTTCACCGCAGTAATATGATATAAAATAAGGAAGTAAAATAAAATAGATTAAAATAGAATAGAATAAAATAGAACAGAATAAAATACGATAATTTGTAATCAAATAAACTAAAATAGAATGGAATAGAATAAAATGCAATAAGTTGGACTCGAATAAAATTTAATAAAACAAAATGGAGTAGAATAAAATACAATAAAATGAAACAGAATAAATTATGATAACTTAAACTCAAATAAACTAAAGTAGACTGTGACATAAACATTACAAATTAAACTCAAATAAAATAGAATGAAATCCAATAAATTGAACCCAAAGAAAATTCAATACAGTAAAATAGAATAAAATCCAATAAATTGAACTCAAAGAAAATTCAATACAGTAAAATAGAATGAAATCCAATAAATTGAACTCAAAGAAAATTCAATACAGTGAAATAAAATAAACTAGAACAAAACTAAACTCAAGCAAGGTTCAGTGAAATATTATAAAATAAAAGACAATAAACTGCACTGAAATAAAATAAAACAAGCTAGTGCAGTACAAAACACAACAGATTAAGTTGCAATAAAAGTACAGCAATCAATACAAGAAAAATCCAGCGGCTACAGTATCGATTACAGATCGGCATGAACGCAACGCGGATCGTTGATGTGGGACGCGAAGGGTTAAGACGAGGCTGGAGATAGTTCCAGGTCACTCTGCGGAGACGAGAAACAAATAGGTCTCCGAGGCAATAGGTCGAGAGCCGGTCCTCTATACATATTTCATTTGTTAGCCGCGAGTTCGAATATCGGCTGACCTCGCGCACGATGACCCAACTGTAGCATATAAGAGAAAAGACGACCCGGTACGATCTTTCATAGTATTAAAATCGCGGAGTTCATCCTG
>NW_027583007.1:0-2767 GCF_028453695.1 Augochlora pura
TTTTTTCCCAAGATTTGTATTCACCGTAAACGCTCGACGTGTCGCAATCAAATGAAACAAATTTGTGCGAGAACTCTGCGAGAATACATACCCTGCAGACACGCGAACAGAAAATTATAAGGAACGGTATAACAGAGGAAATCTATTTCCTCGAGGGCTCCATCGAGTTAACCGTAAAATAAAATTTTCACGAAACTCGCTGGAAGATTTTACCTCATCATATTTCGCGCGCTTGTATGCGGAACGGAACATAGAAGACGTAGGAGAGTCTGTACAGAAATCAAGCGAACAGAAACTGGTGCAAAATTTCATTTTCTTTGCTGTGAACGTTTCAAAAGACACACGAATTCCATAGAATCCGCGCTATAACAATTTCGCGTCACCGCGCCGCGGATCTCCGCGCATACGTGGCAGCTGCGGAAATGTTAAATAACAGGTGCACGTTCGTTTCTTAATTCGTGTCACCCAGTTTACAAAATGCAAGGAATAAATTTCTATTTAACTCTTATATTTCGTAATCGATGCAGTACTTGAATGCAATAAAACACTTCTGGGAGGAGATGATGAATCTTATGAAGAATCGTGGTAGTTTCAACGAGACAGAATTTTTTCAGAATTTAACACATCGACTACTGAAGCACAGCCTCCTACGCTGCAGTCATTTTCGACTCGTACTGATACTTTACTGATGCATATTTGCGGTCCTCTCCACTCTTGCTCGGTATGACTCTGTCACAGCAGCTGGAGGGTAAATAGAAGAATGTTAATTGAACCTCGTCACTGAGCTTGCCCAGCTGCTTACTATAAGTTATTAACTACGGTATGTTAAACAATGTATCGTAAAATTGTTACACAACGGAAAGCTAACTCCATTTTCTTGTTCAATTTTTTCTTATCAAATAAACACGTACGTGGATTAAATAGGGTAAAACTTTCTGTAGTATTTTGTTATGTAATATGCTTTGTATACAGTATTAACCCTTCGCACTCGAAGCCATTTTAACTGTAAATCTAAAACAATTTCTCTGGTTCATGGTATGTATTTCCATTTAATGTGACAAAACGCATTTTATGCATGTGACTGTTGTGACTCGTAAAACAGTTTCGCTATCAAGATCTTAGATCTAATGTTTGTTGGTATAAAAGTTATTTTCGAACATTTTAAAACAATTTTAACGGTGACTCTGAGGCACCGCTAAAATTATTCTACCGTGTTCCAAAATAATTTTTATGCTAACAAAGTTTAGATTGAAAAAATTGCCAGGAAAATTATTTTAGATTTATAGTTAACCCTTTGCACTCGAATGGTGACACTGAGGCATGACTAAAATTGTTACGGTACATTCCAAAATAATTTTTATAGTATGAAAAATTAAATTTTAAAAATTATTAAAAATATAACTGTTATTGCACGACTTACAAGATTCAATTTCATATGCATAAAAAACATTTTGTCATATAAAATGGAAGTGCTGTATGTCGGAAAAATTATTATAGAATTACAGTAAAAATGGCTTCGAGTGCAAAGGGTTAATAACAATTTCTTAAAGCTTCTCTCCTTGAAAAGATCATTGCAAACACCCATCCAGCCGAAAACGCTTGCAAGTCACCGTGTAACAATGACTAAAGCGACAGACCTAGTCATCGCGTCCCGAAAGCACGTCCAGAAGATCCACGGTTGCAGCAACCATGTGGTATGCACCCAGAAGGAACAAAGTCGCAAGGCAAACGCAACGATGTTGCAGAGGCGGCCGACCGTTGCGTAAGCGTCGCGCCGGAAAGGACACCCAGAAATGGTGGTAGCAGAAGGCGGTCGACGAAACGTTCCCGTAGCAGGGATTTGGCGCACCCCCCTCGAACAGATAATTAGCGCGATGATGACCGGCGATGGAACCCGGGGTGTGGTATAATGAAACGAAAACACATCGGTGGTGTCTGGGTTTCGGTGGGGTCTGGTACGCGGGCGTCCTGCGGGCCACGGAATTACACGGCCACCCGATATAATATTCCCTCTTTCGGGCCGCGGCGGGATTGATTATGTTTATCTTTCATTAGGAACACCGAGGGGGAAACGGGGCTAAACCCGTGAATAATGAATCCCGCGATTCTCTTCCGCGGCGCGTTCCGAACGGGCGCGCGCGCCCCGGAGTCGCCGCAGGAGTCGGCCGCAGCCGGTGTGACTTTTCCGCGGAATCGCTCGCGGCCGGAGAGCTGCTTCGGACCAGCCGCCGTCGCGGACCTCTTTCGTCGAACGAGGCAATTCCGTGTGGCCTGGCTAGGTGGCGGCGGGAATTGAATCGGTCCGTTTTGTCGCGGCGAGCCGCGATTACGCTAATTGAACGGCTGCGCGATTCGAAGCGCGGGGAATTTCGCTCGCGCGCGGATCGCCGCGCCGCCGATCGTATCCGGAAGCCGCGTTTAACCTCTTAGCTGCGCGCAACAATTTTCGAAATCGAAGTACGCGCGCCGCGTCTATCGCACGGTGTACAGTTTCCTTTAGATGGAGTTAGAAATATAGTTGTTTCGAGTGGATCAGCTTGATACTGTAATCACATACACACTTGTTACAGTAATCACATGATACATATTACTTGATACAGTAATCACATGTGTACAGTAATCACATCTGTCTCACAGTAATCAATGACATGTTACTGTGTGAACGAAATTTGTATGCACGTACTAATATTCTTTAGTAAGAAAAGCTAAGTGTATTCTGATAATAGAATTCAAAGTTGCTTCAATATAGGGTGAAATAATAAGAAAT
>NW_027583008.1:0-2767 GCF_028453695.1 Augochlora pura
GAAAATTTTTCCCATTTAGATTATCCGTCTCTACATATAAATAAATAATTATAGAAGAAGAATTGATCGAGCGAAATAATTCTAAATTAAACGTTGATCGGCGGTTAGGTCCGTCACGGTCGCGAGAGTAATCACGAGCCTTGAAATGTCCCCTAATCGAGCCGGCACCCATAGGACACGTCCGTCGGTTATGCTAAATCATAATTGAAGGTCCAGATGGCAAGATCAAAGGATCGGGAGAGAGCGATGCTTTGATGAAGGATCCGTGTATCGACGCACTCGAACCGATTAGCATCCGAACGTTCTAACGTCGGCCCACTTAACGTAATTGCTAATCCTACGGGAACATAGATCTCCGCGTGCCGACGTAATACCGTTGCCCTATCCTCGAAGGCAGAGCGAGAGAGAGAGAGACTTTCGCTCAGCCGCCGCCTAAGAAGATTCGACGAATAATCGCCGATTCGATGAAGACCGTGTTATCGGAATTACTGGCATTAGTCGATGGTTGCCCTAACTTTCGCTGTTCGCTGTTCATCGGAATTTTTGGATATTTGATAAAATCGCTGATCAATTCTCTAATAGATCGAGATTGATTCCTGAAAACGCAAAGACGCCGGAACTTATAAATATTATATTTTATAAATTAATACAAGTGCTCGTAGTTTGAGCTTTTTAACACTGAATTTAAGGATGGTTAAATAACGAAGTTTAAACATTTCTTCTCTTATAATTATTGAGATTATATCGTTGATTTCGTTAAATAATCTTGGATAATTTTTATTTATTTTTTTATTATATACAGTCACGGTAATTTGTTATTTAGTAGTGGGGTAACAGTGTGGGATTGTGCTACTGCAAGCTTTAATATATAATCTTTTCAATAGTAAATTATATACGTATTATAATCATTATGCACATATTATAAATAGCATAATATTAACAGTATGCACGTGTTATTATTATTATATTAATATTATTACAATATTAATATCATTATGCACTTATTATTATCAATATGTACATATTAATATTTTTACGTAAATATTAATATCACTGCCTACATATTAATATTTTTACGTAAATATTAACACTGCCTACATATTAATATTTTTACGTAAATATTAACATCACTATGTACATACTATTATGCCAACATTGAAATTCTATACTGTTACACAATATACCAAAGTAATGCTTCGAAACACGTCAAATATTACCATAGATCATAACACAGCGCATCACCGCGATGAAAAATAGCCACGGCGGTCTCCCCCCGCGGGCGGGAGATTTTCAACAACGAAATATTATATTTTACCGAGCGGGTCTCGTCCTTCGCGATTACACAGTCCAGCAAAATGCAAATGATGCAACAAGTTACGAGGCGCTCCAGTTTCCCCCTTATCTTTGCACCTATTTCCCCCTTGTTTTCCCAAGTATCTTTTTCCATTCTTTTCGAAGCAAACAGCTCTCTTGTATGTACAGGGTATATATATGTATATATGTATATACATGTATATATACATATAGTCCAGCCCCGAGCACGAAGGGAAAACTTCCATTCGCTTGACTTTTTAGTGGACCTACCTCGCTCCGTGTGCACCGTCTTCAGTCTTTTTGCATCGCCTCGCGCGAAAGGAGAGCCCCGTTTCAGCGAAACGACGTCGCGGACGTTTCTGCGGGACTCTTTCTTTTTATCGGAACGCGATCGCAATCGATTTTTTCGTCGCTGTACCGCGATCGTCGGAGAATTAAATCACCGTCGCGTTTCTACGTTTCTTATATTTTTTTTTTTACTGAATTGCTTAATATGTAATAATAAAAATAATAATTATATAATAAGAAATAATTAATATAACGTAAGAAGTCTTGAATATTATCTACAGTCTGAAATCAAATATAGAGTCTCTAATAACATCTATAATAATATAATCTATAATAATATATGTAGTCCCTTATAATAATATATACAGTCTATAACAATATATATATAGTCCCTAATAATATATATATAATAAACCGCAATTCAGCGGCTAGCAGGTTGGCACCGCCGGTGTAAATTCGCGGCCGTTGTAAGCAGACATCGTCCCCTAAATATTTTGAAGTTTCCCCGCAAGACGAGGCCCGTATTTCACAAAGTGTTGGCGAGCGTTCGGTTGAAGTTCCCGTGCGGTGGAATCCGAGTGTTTAGAATTCTTGGTGCCCTGCCGTGTTAAAGGTTCGTCGGTTATCGCGCCATCTGATACCCGAGACGATCGAAGAAGTTCGAGAGATAACGCGAACAGGCACCCACGGGTCACGCGCGAGTGACACGGGACGAACAAACATTTTAGATTTAACCCTTTGCACTTTGCTTGTGTAACCCCTCGACTTCGTTTTACGTTGCATCGGATTAGCATCTTATTTGTTTTTAATATTTTCCTTGACAGGACCAGATAATTTTTGTTACAGACTATATGTGTACAATATTATAATGGACTATATATGTTATTACAGACTATACATATTACTACAGACTATATATATATATATTATTGCACGCTATATGCAAGACTACTATTTACTATAGCAAATGTATGCTATTTACTATAGCAAAGGTATGCTATTTACCATAGCAAAGGTATGCTATTTACTATAGCAAAGGTATAGTGTATTACTATAGCAGAGGTATGCTATTTACTATAGCAAAGGTATAGTGTATTACTATAGCAGAGGTATGCTATTTACTATAGCAAAGGTATAGTGTATTACTATAGCAAAGGTATAGTGT
>NW_027583009.1:0-2766 GCF_028453695.1 Augochlora pura
TTGGTGGATAGATTTACGAACGTTGCAAACAATTGAAAGACGGGCGAAGCCAAGCACAACCGCTCGTGCTCTGGTTCGCTCTCACTCGTCTCACGCGCTCCTCCGCACAAATATTACATAAGTATATTTATTGTTAATAAATAATAGTTAAGTGTAGAAGAATACCTCAGTCATTACGTACACCTACACAACAATGACATTTTCTATTGTTTTCTATTTGTATATTTCTGTGTTTGGTGCTTAGACGGAGGACTTTTACTTTTGGTTTACTTTTATACACAGTAAGCGTGCAGTCTTCTGATTTATATAAATTTGAGGAAAATAACGTCATCTTGTCCTTTGTTTCTTTCGCTGGTATTGGCAGTTCCCTTTTCCAATTTTTTAGCTAACGGTAAATATTCTAGTATAATTCTACTTCGTTGTAAATATGGTTCGGCTAATTTTAGTGTTACAAACTGGCTCAACGGTGTTGAGCATCTAGTTTCATCTTTTCCCATGAAAGGGAAACCATTCAAAATATATTTTGATTGCACATCAACCACTAACCAAAACTTGATGCCAAATTTATGCGGC
The DNA here is from genome assembly GCF_028453695.1 of Augochlora pura. Lineage (NCBI taxonomy): Eukaryota > Metazoa > Arthropoda > Insecta > Hymenoptera > Halictidae > Augochlora > Augochlora pura. The sequence continues at coordinate 574 of NW_027583009.1, forward strand.
TTATTTGACATATATTGTGTAAACCTGCAATGGGCTTTCGTTGGAAATAACTGTTCATCTACTGTGATATTTTGTTGTGGCTTATAACAAGCCTGGCTGTTACTTATAAATCTGTTCCATGTTTCAGATATCAGTGCAAATTTATCGGTTTGTAACCTTTCGGATCGTTCGCTTCTTTTGTCAAAACGTATAAACCTTAGAATTTCTATAAATCTATCTCTGGGCATTGTACCTCGGAAAAAAAGGAGGTCCCCATTTTTTTGACCATAAGTAAGATACTTTCAATGCTCTTGTTTCGTACGCGCCCCGGACAAATAGTACTGCCAGAAAAGTACGTAATTCGGAGACTGTGATTCTCCAGTCGTTTTTCAAAACTCGACGTGCCTCGGTTTCGGTGCATTCTTGTATGTGTTTCATAATGTGAGTGTCAATTATCAATTCAAAAGCACTGGTTACACAAACCGACATAATATTTCTTTTTGCGTAACCAGTAGGCCCTGCGATATCCTTGAATATCATATGAACAGGCGGCCTACCCGCAGATTTTCCTGCTTGCAGTTTCACCCACCGTGTCCCGTCATCTGCAATTTCAATTTCTTTCATTACATCTTGGGATGTACTTGGAATAATCGTCCTTTCAACCTCGGTGTTAGAATTAGAAATAATTCGCGTCCTTTTCTTTTTACGACGCCTATTGACGAAGTTTTCCTCTTCACTACCCGAAGATCCTTCCATTTCTTCAGTTTCAGTGGATTCAGAATATTCACTAGTATCTTCACTTTCACCGAATTCATATTGATCTTGTTCGGAACTACCCTCAGAACAATCCTCATTGATGTTGGTAATTTTGGTCAATTTCTTATTATATCTCGTGTTTCTACTCATGATTGCTAGAAAAGGGTGATCGGCGAAAGTAAAAAATCTGTGCCTAAATTCATTTACCCTATTGTAAATACTTACAATAAGCGGGGACTACAATAACCGGAACTTTTGCACACTGTCTTCGAAAAATGTTCTTTCCAATGTTACTGCAACAACTATTCTGAAGACCAGCTCGTTCCACCGCAGCCTAACGTCGGCTATCGCCGGCTTTGAAAATTGCTTGTATGTGTTGTTATATTGAACCAACACATAAACCGAATATCTTTTCGATACGACATTTAGTCTGCCGCATGCTTTGAGTTTCGAATGACGCGGGGATCTCTCTGGTAATCGATTTCGTTGAATACAAAAAACAGGCCACCCAGGCCAAACAGTTTACTTTATATCATATTATCGATCCAATATTGAGATACAATGAGTTCGAGGCATCTCAGACTTTTCGTTCACTCTTATATTTACTGTTGGAGGAATAATTTTACAAACGAAGCAAATATATAAGTATTGTTTACGTTATCAGCTAACCCGTCAATTTGACGGGCTCCGTAGAAATAGGTATACCACATAAAAATTACCAAATTTAGGAAGCTTAAAAAAATAATAATTGTGTGTATAAACTTTCTTAATGAAATTATAAATTTACGGCGCAAAGTAGTTAAGATTAATGCTATGGTTTTTGCGTGTTTCATTTCAAAGTTTGAAATCCGTAAAATTGACGGGTCCCGTAAACATAGTGTTAACAACAACAACAACGACTTCAAAAACTACAGCAACAACAACCACTTCTCCACGTGACGGTCCTCCTTTGACTGAGGGCGATCTTTTCCGTTGTTCCTCCACTCTTACCAGCCTTTTTCCAAATTATCCTACTATTCTCACTCTCTCTTGCATTCATTCTCTTTCGTTCTGTTTTCTTTATTTATTTCCATCTCGCCCACTCACACTCTACATTTCGGCCACGAGGAACCTAAGAAATAGACACAGGCCACTCGAAGTCGTCCAAACACTCTGTCGCCATCCGTCCCATTCATTACCATTTTATGACACTCGACCATGCATACCCGGAAAAAACCCTACACTATGTTAGCTTATTGTTAGTTACTCTACATTAAAAGAAATTGGAGAAAAACATGATACTACTAAGAAAACTGATCAATGTATGACCTATTGTTAATTGCACTATATTAAATTAAAGTAATATAGCGACTGTTAAAAAATCTTGTCAAGAAACGCCAAAAAATTAGAAATTGTACGCACTTACTTAACTTAAACATAATAATTATTATTATCATTGGCTTGAAGGAGCACGTCAAA
>NW_027583010.1:0-2765 GCF_028453695.1 Augochlora pura
ACAGAGGACGGTTCTCCATCGCCGGACTCCCGATTGAATCCAATCTTGTTTCGTCGATCGCCGGTAGCATAGCCCGGCGAGGACCGCGGCCGCGTTATCGCCGTCTTCCCGACACCGGGAGCCCGGCGTTATGAGGGTTGTTAATTGGTCGCGGGTGTAACACAATGCCTCGCGGTAAGCCCGAACGGCGACGCTTTTGTCCCCGCGAGAATTCCGTCTACTGTTTCACGCCTCTCCAGAGACCACGGCGCTCGTTTCTTCGACGCCCTGCCGCCGCCCTGCGCCTCCCCTTGCCACGCCTCAAACCCGATCCAGGACGCCGGAGCCGTCGAGGAAAAGAACCGCCTCGCGTTATACCCAGTGTCGAGAAAGGCGCAACAATCTTTACGTTTAACCCTTTGCGGTCGTAGGCTATAACTACTCTCAGTCTTCGAAATTATTTATTCATTTTTATTATCTTTCAAATCTCTCTTTCTGTTGAATTCAAAATTCAACAAAATAAGCGAGTAAAAATATCTAATAAATTAGTTAATTATTAATTAAAAGCAATTTAGGGACTGCTACCCCTCAAATAATAAAATTGCCAAATTTAAATCCTTCTAATCTTCTCACTATTTCAAAATTCAATTTCGTCATTTTACTATAAATACATAAAAAACGCTATTCAATTATTACACTATATAAAATATACATGAACATCCCCAGCTTACGTCTGTTCATACCAAAATCTAAATCGCCCACATTTGCTGCTAAAAACATATATCAAATTCAACAAAATCTCTACTAAAAAAATATAACAAATACTCGAAGTGTTTTTAGGATATTTTTCACACGATCCGCGCTGCACGAGAGATATCTAGGCGGTCGCGTCGCAGGGCGGGCCACCCAGTATATCACAGTGGAGGGTGGCCGCGTCTGTTGCAGTCCGATCCCGGTGACCCATTTTTGCGCAGCCCCCCGCGGTGATCTACCGTAGAAACCCCCCACCGCCGGTTGCCGAATCATCGCCGTCTGTTGCATTCCGTTACCGCATCCCGTCGTCGCGTCCTAACATTGAAATTTCGCGGAGATTCACTGCGCCCGGTCACGTCCGGGCCGCGCGCGATTATTTACGGCGAACGAGGGGGCGCGCTTTTTACGGGGGGGCGCGGAGGGTACCCCGCGACTACCGCTCGCGTATTCTAAGGCGCGGTGATCAATGACGCCGCTAAAAGATTTAACACCGCGCGCAGGATTTCGTGGCGCGCCGTGTTGTAAGTTTTCTGAACGGGTCCGCCAACGTTTTAACATTCAATTTTGGGTATTTTTCGGTTTTGCATTAAATTGTGGGTCTTTTAAAAGATTATTAAATCTATTAATTATAAGATTAACCCAAAATATTCTTAGAAAAGTAAGGTAATTTAATTAACGAAATTGGAGATAGAAACGTTGCTATTTATCGTAGCATATTATATTTTACATCAAAATCAATTTAATTAATTTTTATTGCAACGAATATTGAAAGAAATAATATTCTACGGTAACGTTTAAAATACAGAACAGGTAAAATGCAATCTGCTGTAATAAATACTAACAATTCAATTCCCATTTCATTAATTAAATAACCAAATTTCTCTTAATTTTCAAAATTCATTTTTATTACAATATATTTAAAAAAAAATAATTTTTACTGCAATATTTATTCATATTCATATTTGCATATTTATGTAAACATATATGCGGGGTGTCTAAAAATTGCCCAGCAATTTTAAATAAATAATAAAAGCCAAGACAAAAGACGTCGCGCGAAGGAACAAAGTCGCCGCAATTGTGCGAACAATTGGAATCGAGCGAAGCGAGTGTTTCCGCGTCTTGAGGGACGGTAAATGGTAAACGAAGAGCTCCTTACCTTCTCGCTTTGAGTGTCAAGGGCGGAAGTGGCCTCGTCGAGGAGCAGGACACGCGGATTCCTGACCAGCGCTCGAGCTATCGCGATACGCTGCTTCTGCCCGCCGGAGAGCTGCGTTCCTTTAGATCCTAACCTAGTGTCGTACCCCTGAAACAAAAGCAACCGGATACCGTTGAATATCTCGACAATGAAGCACCTGGTGCAACTCTACACGGCTAACATGGTCAACAGGCGGCAATCCTTTATCTAAACTTGAAATATTCGTCATTAATGACGATTTTATTTTGATTTTCAATTCTACATCGATTTTAATCTCGATTTATTAACTTGTTCTCAGATATTTATTTATGACTTTGATAATAATTATGTATAATAATAGTAGCAAAAGGACGTAATTTTTAACAATTTCAAATCTAACAAAATATGACATCAAAAATCAATTGGCACTCAATAATTGTAACAAAATTAATAGTCGAAGCTACCAAAAAGTATCTCTGAAATGAAATAATCAATTGCGTCTCGAATTTTTGGAATAGCGACTGCCATAATTAAATGATTGTCAAACGATCAACATCCATACTCACTAGTGGTAGAGAGCTGACGAAACTGTGGATGTTCGACTTCTTAGCGGCCTCGATGATCTCCTCCATCGGCACGCGGCGGAAGTTGTCGCCGTACGCGATGTTCTCCGCGATCGTTCTGTCGAAGAGGACCGGCTCCTGGCCGACGACGCCCAGCTGGCAGCGCAGATTACGCAGGGACACCGACGAGATGTCGCGCCGGTCCATCGTCACCGTGCCGGAGATCGGGTCGTAGAGACGTTGCAGCACCTGGATGCAGGTGGACTTGCCGCATCCGCTCTGGCCGACCAGCGCCA